>NW_005842813.1:214163-256765 GCF_000455745.1 Alligator sinensis | reverse complement strand
GGGGGGGGGGGGGGGGGCAGGAGGTCTCCCACATGCTCCACAGCGGACCTGGAAGTGGGCCCGAAGTTCTTCCAGTCCACTTCCGGGTCTGCTGCCAAGTATGCTGGGGACCCCCTGTGCTCCCATGAGATGCTCAATCTGTACCCTGAGATATGTAGAAAAAAACATTTAAAGCTACGTCTATGTCCAAATCATCAAATCTCTCTGAATCAATTTGGAGGGTTCCAATTCAACTTGAAGAGATTAAAGGACCTCCTGATTATATTTGGATTCGGAGATTTTCCCTATCTAGGGAAAAAGAAAAGCGAGCTACAGATGCTTCCCCCTTCCCCCCCCCCCCCCCCCCCCCCACCCCAACTATAGCAGATAGCTCAGAGCAGCCAAGCAGAAGCCAAGTTCCAGCAAGTCTCTGTGCAAGGAGGGGGAGGGGAGAGAGAAGGCTGCAAAGGTGCCCAGGTACCCAGTGGACTGCAATTTAACTTGAGTTGGAAGGGAAACCGGTACAAAAGTTCAATAGATTGGCCTAACCTAAAATGCTTATGTCTGGTACTACATCCATCCAAGTGTAGCTTAGACCAGGTTCCACCATTTTTAAACCACTCTATGTGCACTGAACTTCTGTTTGTATATGGGTGTACACTGATTTCTGATCACTTATACTGGTATAAATGTAATATCTGTACCTAAACTGAGATCACAGTTTCTTCCCTTTACAGAGCAGATGGCACTGGGATGGAAGTCTGACTACTTGAGTTACTAACTCCCTCTGGACTATTTGAGAGGCAGTGCAACAGTATACTGCCTGCTACTATGGGCTACATTGTAAACTGAAAGCAGTTAATACTTAATAGGTCTTATTTCATGCAAGGGAGTGTTTCTTAATTTGTGTCTATTCAGTGCCTGGCACAATACAGTGCCAATCTCACAATTCAAATAAAAACAAATAATATTCTATTAAAAAAGTGGTGTGCAAAATCCACTGAAGCACTGTTTGACTGCAGTGTGAATGCCAGTGTAGCTAAGTGGCTGAGATATCAATAAATGTGCATAAAGATTGATGGAACCAGAGAGCCTCATGCAGATCTCATCTGATCCATGAAGAATAATGTATAAATATCCAATGTGTCAGCCTAAACATGGCAAAAATAATAAATAAATCCTGAAGACAGAACATGTTACCTTTTACCCATCTGCAAGCGTGGGAAAACTGGCTGTGCCCACTATCTCTTAGTGACGTCTCATCTCTAGAATTGTATGTGTTGATACTTAAAGCTAAATGTAACATCTGCTTGTATTTGACCAGCAGATATACATTTTTTTTATTTAAAAAATTGCCATTTTTTACAAGCCATTGCTTTGTTAAAATGTTTTTCTTCTCATTGTCCATATTTCATAGTTTCATAGTTGGTAGGGTTGGAAGGGACCTGAGCAGATCATCAAGTCCACCCCCCTGCCATGGCAGGAAAAAGTACTGCGATCAAACGACCCCAGCAAGGTGTTCATCTAACCGCCTCTTAAAGACCCCCAGGATAGGATCCAGCACCACTTTGCTTGGAAGTTGGTTCCAGATCCTAGCCACCCTGACTGTGAATTAGCACCTCCTGATATCTAGTCTGAATCTACCCTCTGCCAGCTTGTGACCACTATTTCTAGTCACTCCTGGTAGTGTTTGGGGGAACAGGGACTCCCCCAATGCCTGCTGGTCCCCTCTGACTAGTTTGTAACAGGCCACTAGATCCCCCCTCACCCTTCTCTTGTGGAGGTTGAACAAGTTCAAGTCCCTTAGCCTCTCCTGGTAGGGCCTGCCCTGCTGCCCCCTGATCATGTGAGTGGCCCTCCTCTGGACCCACTCCACATTGTCCACATCCCTCCTGAAGTGCGGTGCCCAGAACTGGATGCAGTACTCCAACTGCAGCCTGACCAGTGCTGCATAGAGGGGGAGGATCACCTCCTTAAACCTGCTCAAGATGTATCTGTGGATGCATGACAAGGTGTGGTTGGCCTTCCTTACTGTCCCCACACTGCCAGCCCATGTTCATTTTGGCATCAATAATGATTCCAGGATCCTTTTCTGCTTCTGCACTGATGAGAAGGGAGTTCCCCAGCCTGTAGGTATGCTGCTGGTTCTTCCTCCCCAGGTGCAGCACTTTGCACCTGTCAGTGTTGAAACCCATCCTGTTCTCATCCGCCCACCCCTATAACCTGTCTAGGTCCTCCCTTCTAGTGTGCCCACATCCCCCCACATCTTAGTGTCATCAGCATATTTGAACAGGGTGCTTTTTACCCCCTCGTCCAAGTCACTGATGAAGATGTTGAACAGTGCAGGTCCGAGGACTGAGCCCGGGGGGACCCCACTGCCACATCCCTCCAGGTCGAAAACGACCCATCCACCACCACTCTCTGGGTGCGGCCCTCCAGCCAGTTAGAACCCATTTGACTGTGTAGGTGTCGATGCCACAGTCCCCAAGATTTTTAATGAAAATGGGGTGAGAGAAACTGTCAAAGGCCTTCCTGAAGTCCAGAAAGACTACGTCCACTGCTACCCCTGCATCTAAGGATTTTGTGACCTGGTCATAGAAGGCCACCAGGTTGGTCTGACAGGACCTGCCTCTAATGAACCGTGTTAGTTGCTCCAAGCATAACCTCCCCTGCTGGCCCCCCGTCTACATGTGCCAGGATAATTCTCTCAAAAAGCTTACCCAGGATTGAGGTAAGACTAACTAGCCTATAGTTTCCTCGGTCCTCCTTCCTCCCTTTTTTGAAAATGGGGATCACATTGGCCCTTTTCCAGTCATCTGGCACCACACCAGAGCACCACAAGTGCTCGTAAAGCTGTGCCAGGGGTCCTGCAATGACCTCTGCCAATTCCCTCAGCACTCTGGGGTGGAGATCGTCAGGACCAGCTAATTTAAATATGTCCAGTCCCTCCAGAAGTTCCCTGACTATATCTTCACTGACCCTAGGCCTGGGTACGCCTCCCCTGGGGCCTGAGGGAGTTCCAGAGGGCAGGCTGGTCCAGTCCCTGCTCAGGAAAATGGAAGCAAAGAAATTGTTAAATAGGCAGCATCGTCATCTGGTGTGATGACCAGATTTCTTATCATATCTTGCAGAGACCCCACGTTACCCGGCACCTTCTTTTTGCCCCTATGTATTTAAAAAAGGACTTCTTGTTGTCCTTGATCTGGGTAGATAGTCCCAGTTCCATCTCCACCTTGGCCTTCCTGACTGCCCCCCTGCAGCCCTGGGCAACCGAGGTATAGTCTCCCTGGTGATGGACCCTCCCTTCCTTTGGGTGTACGCCTCCCTTTTAGCTAGGAGATGTTCCTGTATGCTTTTGGTGAGCTACAGGGGCTTTTGAGCCCTCTTGCCCCCTTTGATCCTTGTTGGGATTATCTCCCTTTGGGCTTGGAGGATCGTCTCCTTAAGGAATGACCACTCTATTTAAAGTCTTCCACCTGGCTACTGCCTCTTCTTATCTTCCTAGCATTTCTTTCTCCTTCTCAACTCTACGTTTTCACTTTGTTTCCTTCCCATTTGAGTAACCCAAAGTTTGGGGCTCTCATCTGTTTCCCCAGAGGTACAGGGGGGAGGGTTGGAGATGCATTTCTTTCTTCTTTGAATCTCTTCTGGTTTACTCCTTTCTTGGGACAATTTTGGGATTCTCCATTACCCTAACATGGTTCTCTTCTTCAGGTTCCTTCACCCAAATGGCATTCAATATCCTTCCTGAAGTCTCTCTCAAACATTCCCCCTGACAATTCTGTTCTTCAACCTCACTTTTTCCTGTTACCTTGAAATCTTAGGGACCTTTTGGAGAACAGTCAGCAAAATTTGGAGAGGAAGTGTATCAGCACTTGTATCAGTTTGAACTATGAACTTTCAATACAAACTGTAACCCTTGACTAGCCAAGTTGAAGAAGGAGAAAGCAGTAATGGGCTCAAATTAATGTGGATTGATTAGTCAATAAAAAGATCAGAAGTGGTTGTGGGGAGAAAAGAGAAGTGAAAACATTCCTGGTGGTGTGGGCTACATTAATACTTACAGAGCTGGATGGCTAGTAGAGCCAAACAGCACTTCCTTTCATTCACTACCTGAGCTATGGCTTCAGACTCTGCTCAGGCTGAAGAAAGCATTTAGTTAATTAGGAGCACACTCCAAGTATAAAAGAAGAGAATAATTTGTGACTCGTTCTGTTTGACAAGGTACAGATATCTTTAATGTAACCAACAAGCATGTTTAGATATAGTGAAATCAGTGCTGTTTCAGTTAAGTTGTAAGTTGTTTTGACATAAAAGGTTTTGCATTCCTTTTAAAGAAATATATCACCCCAAATAGTCAAAGTCTGAACTTGAGGAAAGAACTGATTTTCATTTTCTTCCCTTTAACCTGGAAGTGTAACTGTAAGTGAAACTGAAACACTTGGTTATTCAGTCATTGATTTGGGCTGTTAGACTAATATTTCCAAAAGTAAGTGCCTAACTTCTGGCATGCAAATCTGAGTTTATGTACCTAAATAGGTAGACTGATACTCATGGGCACTGAGCATCAATTTTTTGTTTCTTGTAGTGCAATGTTCAATTAAGAATGCTTAGATAGCTGGCATGAATTGTTGAGAGTTGACAAACTTGACAAATTGGTTTCACCTATTTTAATATATTGCAGACTTACTGAAGAGGAAAACAGCAGAAATAACATCTATATTTCAAATGAATTTATTGCTGCATAAAACAATACATTACAGAGTTAGCAAGCATGGCATGAGGCAAACTTACTGGAATGAGTAATAGACCATTGTATAAAAACAACACGGATTTACAGAGATATATCCATTGGTAGCATCGCAAGAGTCAACATTAGCCTTGGCTTTCATTCACCCTGTATATAAGTGACATGCATTGAATTCTATTTTGAAATTGACATCACGCATTTTCAAGACTGCAGCAGATGTGGGCAATTTGGAAAGCCAGAACAAGCACAAGGAGTTCAGAACAACCTGAAGGGATTTGTTTGAAGGATGGCCTGAATGTAAACTGAAGAGCCTTGAGACCTGTAAGTAATACAGGGATTCATATCTAATGTGAGCATGAAATGAAATCCAGATTGAAAGGGACCCAAGTGGCATAGATAGCCATCTTAAAACAAGTATTTTTACTGTGAGTTTTCCGTACAAGTTTTTTAGAAGTCTTTGGGTATATCAGTGTAGGTAAAGAACTAAGCAAGCACGTTGTCTAGACGTCCTATAAAGTGTAAAACCGTAACTGAAACATTGTTCCTTAAATGGGCACATATTATGTAAGAAAATTCAAGGCAGAGATGAAAACAATACAATTGGATAATTAAGTCCAACTGAAATGTTATGCCCTTCTACTTATGTTATACTGAAAGCTAACAAAATAATTTAGAAGAGCTTAAAATTACTATGGGTAGGTTGAGAGTGAAAATCACTAACAAAAGACAACTTGAGAGTCAGATTAGCTTTTATAAACAAAGGTGATGAAGGTGGTTGTTTTAAGGAGGATGAAGACTGTAATAAAGTCTAAGTTGTAGTAGCATGGGCATTGACTGCTCATGTATAACAGAGTTCATCCTCATGGGTGGCCATGATGCCTCTGGAGTCCTCTTCCCTCCTTGCTACTTTTACCTTCTTAGGGTAATCTCCCCTTCAATTCATCTGCCACACCTTGATGTAATTATGCTTTTAGAAAGAGAGAGGCTCCCTCAGGTTTCCCCAAGTAAGTTCTCATGCTTGTGAACATGGGTGTCACTGCTCATCACTTTACATGGCCTCCATCTCCCCTTTTAGCAACACCCAAGCCTCCTGGATACCACCAATCATTGGGCATTAATACCCACTGTCTAATCCAGTCAAACTCTCATCCATGGATCTTCATCCCCAGCAGAAACTTCAGTCAATGCACGCCTCTAAACCTGGAATGGTCTCTACCACTGTGAGGTGTCAAGCACGAGTGTCTTTATCCCAGCTTCTCCTAAACTGCAGCCTCTGTGCATTGAACAATCTCAACCCCTCCCAAATTTAGGCCTGCATTTTCTGCCCCTCCTGGGCTCAGGCCTCTGTCTCTAATTGTACCTCTAATTCCCCCCAGCCCTCCAGGGCCTGGGCCTCTGTCTTCTTCCTTTCCTGGGCTCAGGTCTGATTATCTCCAGCAGACTCTGCCGCACACAGGCTGCAGGTCTCTAGCCCTACTGGTTCTCACTTCTCATGGGTTGTGGGTCCCTGGCCCTATCCCTTGGGTCCTGGCCCTGATCCCAACCCAGTCAAGAACTCCACCACCCCTACAGTTTCAATTTCTAAACCACCAATCTTACCTACCCCAACTCAGAAGCCTTACCACAGCCCTTTGCTCAGTAGATCCATACTTCATAGTTTCCAGGTCGGACTACTGTACCTACCCTACTTACGCCCTGGGCTTATAACTTCAAGCCCCTTCTTGGTCATGTGGCTTTTTTGATGACTGGCCTCTGCCTCACCTGCAACTTGCTTCTCCTGCAGCCTGCCTTCCCTTGAAGTAGCAGGAGCACCAAGCTTCTTGCTACATCAGGCCATGGAAGCATGGAATGTCTGAAGAATGTTAAGATAGTGGGATATCGGTTACTAATCAGTTATGTATCTGACGTGTAGGTTAGATGATCACCTGTCTGGGGTCTTGAGAACCCAGCATTCATTCCTGCCTCTGGCAGGGGGTCAGGCTAGATGATCTGTTCAGGTCCATCCTGACCCTAGCAACTATGAAACTATGTAACAATATAAAAAAAAGACTTGTAGACACAAGGAGTGAGAATTGAAGAATCCTTTAGTGTCATAGGGGGTAAGGTCTGAATGGTTAGCATAGTAAGGTACTGTTTGCACATATCCTAGAGTCTTATTAAATTAAAATGACTAGCCCCCAAATTTGTGTCTCCCCAGTAAATGCTTTGTAACTGCAGTAGGCATAAAAGGTATGGCAATGTCCAGCCAGCCAAGCATCTATTACAGTTAGTTGCTTGCCTAAAGTGCTTAGAAGACAGGGAATTGTTCTGTCAGCATTCCAACTTTTTTTCTAAATGGTTGCATGGAGAGTGGAGAGGGAATATGTTATTCCTTTGACTGTTGCCCCTGCAGAAGCAGCTGCAATTTAGCCCTATAAATTACATGTAGAAAAGATGGGCATATTGTCTACAGAATGTGATCTTCAAGATAAGTTGGCTATGGAGATTGATTTAGAAGACAGAGTAGATTTATATCTTGTAGATCACTAAATCAGAGCTCAATATATAGCATGAGTTTTCATGAGTCTGAGCTTGTTTCACTAGCTACCTCTCTGCTCAAAGGGGTAAGATGAAAATTAATCAGCAGAAACTAATCTCTGTGTTATAATACTATGAAAAGCAATATGTTCCTTTTCTAGATCTTTAAATGCTTCCTTTTATGCCTTTAAATACCTGAAGGGCTCCTTGGCCAGGCAGACAGTACTGATCTGCTAATACCCAGGTCAGAATTCTTGAACTGGTTTCTTGACCTGCTCAAGTGGCAAACTTGACTTGGAGAAGAAGAAATTCATCGCATTTCACTTCACACATCTGAATGGCACATATATAGTCTTATAAGTGCAGTTGTGAGTACTGAGCCATAATCTGTGGTTTCCTTCTGGATGCTCAGATATACATGTGCCTACTGAGGCCATGCTTTGGCCAAGCAGCAAAATAGTATTGTCCAGGTATGTGTGAAAGGCTGGGTAAGTCCCAAAGTTTTGGTTTGACAGAAATCAACATTAATGGATGTTAGACGCAAAAAAGGGGTCCTCACAATTTTTTCCCATTAGTTAGGGCACTTGCCAAGGGAACAGGAGGCCTCCTAGCTGAGAGGGTTTGAATCAGCATCTTGCATTTCTGAGCAAAATGCCTTAACTACTATGCCACAGGCTAGGTATTTCTCTAGCCCTCCTGTTGAGCAAGAAGTAGAGATCTGTGGAGTCAGGAGGGAGTTCCTGTTGGTGAGGGGTACCTAGCTTTCCTGCTCCCTAGGCAGCTGCTTTCCTTCATTTTACTTCTAGCAATTATGTGTGTATGTACTAAGAATTGGAGTCATGGAGCTGCATAATTACAACTTGGATTCATGAAGTAAATAAGATTTAGCCAGAAGAGAATGAGTTGGAAGAGATGTAGGATAAATAAAAGGGTTCTTCCACCTTCACTAATTCAGATGTTATCTAAGTGTTCAGTCTAACTGACTATAGTGCTGTTTCTCAATTCTTAAGCCAAAAACAGGTAGACTTGTCCAGTCTTAGTGATCTATGAAGGAAACATGCTTTAAAAGTACATATTGAGTGTGATTTATTCATTACATTGTGATTTATTAGGACAATGTGACAAGACCATTATCCTGGCACAACTACAATTGCAAGATTGATAATTAAAGGTACAGATATTCTGTACAGTTAATGAAATGTTTCCAAGGCTGAGTAAATGATTTGCTTGTACATGTAATTGACTCTTCTCAATGCCTTTTTAAAATTTTGTTTGTTTTAAACAAACTCATTTCTCACCTTTCTTATTGTTTTGTAAATTAAACTGTGGATGGCAGAATCAAGGATACCCATTTTTCATTTGAAATGTGAATATTTACACTGTTTTTTGGCTACAGTAAAAATCTGGCCACTGAATAGATCTGACATAAGAGCCAGAACATCATGAATTTCATTTCCAGTTCTACCGTGGACTGTCTGTGGGAAATCATACACATCAAGTAATTTTCCTCACCTTAAAATGGACAATTTGTTTTCCCTCAAAATACTAAACTGTAATACAAGTCATACATATCATTTTCACAGGTGAATGGAATATAAAGGCTAATGATTGCTTAGAGATATTCAAACCATCTATCAAGCAAGGCGCATGATGCTCCCATTCTCGGAAGAGGACATTTCTCTCAGTTGTTGGAATCCTTGGTTCCAGTCCCCTTTTCCAAGTGGTGTTTTTTTTTTTGGGTGGGGGGGGTGTGTTTTTTTACTGACTGTCTAATGTAAATGGCTTGGGAACACTGATCCTATATTCTCCAGTTTCCCAGCTTTTTTCATTCTAAGGACAGTGCTCTAACCACTGGGCTACAGATTCAGCCTCCCCTTTGCTTTCTTTCATTCTGGATCCATGAATCTTGCACTCTGGGATACCCAGATTTAGCAGGTTGAGCAGAGGTGTCTCCCATAACCAATTCTTCAGCCTTATTGTTGGGACACTTTTGTGAAAGACATGGGTTTGAGTTCCCTTTATTGTAACTGCTGACTTCCCATTTCCTAGGTGAGTGATCTAACCATCAAAGTGCTGCTCACCTTTTATCACTTCTACTGGCTATGTTCAAGAGAGAAGCCGAGGTGCTGCACTATGACATCAAAAGAACTTAATTCAGTGCATTTGAGAAGTAGGCATGTTCTGTGAATGCCCAGATTGGTTCCTTAGGTAGACTTTAGGTACCTCCCAGCACTAACCTGTTTCATAATGTTATTTAGGCAGGAGTTAAGTGCTGAGGTGCTTGAACTAAATCACTTATGAGCATGAAGCCTAACCCAAGATATCTTTAAATCTTTTCAGGCCAAAATAGAGGCACCTAACAATTTTTAGCACCTAAGTGATTTTATGGCCACTAGGAGCAGTGTAGATCTATATTGCCTTTTGTTACTTAAGAGCTTCGATTCTCCTTAAGACATGTTTGGGCCCCCATGATATTGGTTACTGCAGAAAAAAATGTGTTTCTTTTTATGACATTAATGAATGATCTAATTTATTTTGGTGCAAAACAGGAGATGACTATTGCAGCCAGTGAAGTTTCGCTAATGAAAATCTGGTGTGAGGGAGGAAAGGGGTGGGCCCAGTGGGGTTTACTTCAGTGATGAAATTTCTGTTTCATTTTCAAGCATGTGGTAAAAAAGCAACAGAGGTGCTCATATTCATTCAATGTAAATTTGTGTTAGGGTGTAAGGACTCATATTATTGCTTGTAAGAAGATGGGATCTAGTGGGCAGCTTCTCAGAGTAACATCTCATGTTGAGCTCTGGTTTTCCAGTAGGTTCATAATTTTATTTAATTTATTTATTTGCTGCCAAACAGTGTAATATTGTGGAAAGACTTCTTAAACAACACTTTTATACATAATTTAGACAAGTTTATGTGGAATAAGTGGCAAGATATTATAGAGAGCTGATTATAAAGAGCTTTGTTTGCTCAAGGAAATAATCATTATGTGTAATTAGAAGCGTATTGTACTCATTTGGACTCTTCTATTCTGAAGAAGAACTAGAAAATAATCTTGAGAAGAAATCTTCAATGCCATATGCAGAGCTAAAAATGAGATATTGGAATTTAATTAATTCCAAACAATTTAAAGTGCTCACAGATAAGTGAGACAAAATCAGAGTAGCTCCACCTTTTTTTTTCAATTTATTTGTGCTTATGAATTAGGTATTTTCATCATCTGAGAAGCGGACTAAAATCTAATCTATACTTTAATTTCTAAATTGTGCACATCAACAGTCTCTTAGGGCCTATGCAGATTTACAAAACCTTATTTAAGGAAAAAGTGAACAGCCTAAAATTTGGTCTCTGGTCTGAAGCAGAGTTTCAATTTGATTGGTCTTGAGAGAGAGCCCCAAGTAGAATGAGGTGACAGAAGCATATGTAACCATATCTAAGATGGAAATAGGGTGGCCATCATAGAGGAAGTCTGGTTGTCCTCTGTCCTCTATTGTTAGAAAACTGGACACTTTTATGTCACCTTTAAGGCATCGAGTTTCATATCAATAGAGGACAGAGTAGCAGAAAACTGGAATGTCCTCTATGATGGGCACCCTAGGTAGAAACCTATTTGCCATACATAAGTGTGGCAAATGCTATTGCCTGAACATTCAGCAGCTACTGAGAATCCAACAAGGTCAGCAATTTGTACACATGGACAAGAAATAGCAGCTCTGCTCCCCAATATTAGAGTACTGATCAGAATCTCTACTATTTCTTCTTTTTCCTTCTCCTTTCCTAGAAAGATCGTATGAGCTTTATGTGGGCTGAGCATGATCACTCTAACCTCAGTAACCTTTGTAGACTGTATACAGTTTCTTTAATTTGGAGTCCCTTTTCTTTTTATGTATTCTGCAGAAATGAATGCGCAGACACATCCTTCAGAATAATGCACAGTATAAAGTGAAACCAAACACATGCATTTGTCAGTGATTTTACAGTTAATCTTGGCTGCTGTGCAAGCACAGTTTGCTTGGTTACAAAGGATATGGAGTGGGGATTGTGCCTTAACTTAAGGTCAAAGAGGCCCGAATACTGTCTTTCAGTTATTGGGTACCAGTAAATAGTGGCTATTTTCTGTTGTCAAAACCAGCAGAATTTGATTTTGAACTGGTAATAAAAGACATTTGCTTTCCAGTTCAGTTCCCTTTGATTAATGTCCAAGACATGAAGAGTGAAATCATCAGAGTTAGCCATCTGTAGAGAATTCTGCAAGAAGACAGAAAACTCCATGATATATTTTTTCAGAAACAGTATTATCTGACCCCTGCTTGAAAAAAGCAGATGGAAAACACCTGAGTGACATAAAGCACTGAAATCATTTTGCTATCAGAAAAATAACAGGAACTACCAAGTCACTAAAAGTAATGTAGTTGTAATTCTTGGACAGATTCTTTGCCAAAGCATTCAAAGAACTGTCTGAGAGAGTAGAATTAGATGTGCCCTTTTCTTTTCCTGCACAGTATTTCTGAATACTGAGTTTGATTTCATTCATTCAGGACTAGGACTGGTTGCAGTTTTTTTTCATTAAACATTTTTTTCATCAGAAAGAAATGATTTGCTCTACCCATTCACAATAATTTCCTGGGCTTGATGACAGTTTCTTTGAGAAGCATTTCTCAGACCAATAATAGAATTTTTAGGCAGAAGGCAGGGCACGGTGGCATATTATAGATTAACTTGTTCAGAGAGGCATGAGCTTTTGTAACTATAGACTGCTTCATCAAATGCTTTTCACGGACTTGCAGAGAGAGGGTTACTAAATAGAAAGGAATCGGGTAATTTGAATACAAAGGATAGGGAAAGGAGGAGGAAAGGAGGTGAAGGTGGATCAAAGAGGTCAAAAGGCTACACAAAGCAATTTACCTATTGAGGAACATAGGGGTTATACATGCTAGTCCACGTAATGGTACTGGATGGAATCCAGAGTCTTTTTTGAGACCTTCCTTAACATAATCCAGTCTGTGGATGATTTCTTTTTCTGCAATGTTGTGTTTAAGTCAGTTTTTAAAGTTTTGTTGTTTAAGAACAGCTATTCTGAGGTCAGTGATGGAGTGTCCATGGAGGTTAAAATGTTCTGCCACAGGCTTTTATGCCTTTCTGGAACTGATGTCAAATCAGTTCATTCTTTTCACTTCATTTCCTCATGCATGAATTGGTTTATTTGTTCTTTCAAGTAGGGATACCCCTATCTGTTCAATGTAGACAGCTGAGAGGCACTGTTAGTAGGTAATAGCATATATGACATTAGTAGAGGAACAGGTGAATGAACCCTGGATGTTATAATCCATATTGTTTGACCCAGTGAGGAGGTCTGTGCTGAGTGAGCACACATGGCATCTGGGTTAATTGCAAGGCCTGGTGGCTTGGTGAGAATAGGAGTTAAGTAATTTGTTTCTGGAGAGAGATCATTTGAGATTGGAGGGCTGCCTGTAAGCCATGACAGGCTTGTTCCTGAAGGCTGCTTTGAGAGTCTTAGTGTGAGAGAGAGAGAGAGAGAGAGAGAGATGTATACATTCTTATAGCAAATAGTTGTGTGGATAAACCCATATCTCCACCTTCTCAAAGTGTGCTAGGCACTAGACTATAGGCTATCCCATAATGAGTCTTGCTTCTACTCATGTACTCTCTCATTTTATTAAAATTGATATTTCATGATATAGCTAGGAGAAACATTTTTGAAATTACAAAAATTGGCTCTAATTATAGCCAAGTTGGTGTATGTGCTTTTATCTTATATCATGTCACCAACTCCTGCCAAGTGGTTTAGTTCCTAATTAAGATTTTGCCCACACAGAAGAATATGAACATTCTATTGTCATAATTATACTGGTATGGTTAAAACAACTATATTTATCCTATTTTACCCTGTTGTAGGAATTCTCTATTCCAATTAAGCTGAAGCCCCTTTTCAAGCAAAATATGGTGAAAAGGGCTCTATTATACTGGAATAGGAGTGTATGCATGGGTTTTACTTGTATTATGGTAGCAGTTTACATTTAAATCATTGTTGCTCTGTGACTTGGAAAGGTGTGCATAGTCTTCATTATACAATAGGAATGCATGGTTCACAGGCTGAATCCAGCCTGTGGAGCCATTTCACCTGGCCCATGGTGGTTGTAGAAGGGCTGAGGATTCAGAGGTGGGGCTTGTGGAGATGGTGTTCACCACTGAAATCTTGGCCACGGTCACTGGGGATGTGTGTGGGTGTTGGAGGGTGAGCAACAGCTGTGGTAATTCCACTCACTCCACTGCCTTATTCAGAGTCTAGAAAGAGCCCTGTAATCTGGACCTGCCTTTCGGAAGGTAGAGGGTGTTTGGCATATAGCATCATTTATCACAGAGTAGTGTCTTATAATCAAGGCATTTTCTTATTTTTTTTAAATTCAGGTGTAGGGGGTTAGTGCAGTCTCTCAACTATTACTGAATATTTGTTGGAAAATGTCGTACCTTTATTGGTGTCAGTTACATGGCAAGAGTCCTTGGTGTTTTGTTGTACAGAATAAGTCCCAAAAGGCTGTTGTGCAGATGTATACCTCTATGGAGTAATGCAGGATACATTTCTGTGAGGAAAACTTTAGCTCCATTTAAAGGGATTTCTTGCAATGCATATATAAATTTTATCAAGGTCCTTATGATAGGCTGATACCTACTACAACCACTGACTGTCAGTCTACTTGTGCTTAGATTTCCTCTTTTTATGACTCTGTCTCTGTCATAATATCACTTTTTATAGTCTTGGCTTGGTATAGCAATCAGAAAATTTCTCAAACTGTTGGGTGAAGAGGTGATCCTACTAGTCTATCACAACTGCTGTCAAGCCTGAAATTGACTAGAGCCTGTCAATTCCAAGTCTGCAATTAGAGGCAAAGCATTTAGACTAGGTACAGATGTTCAAAAATCCTGAGGTAGAATTGATCTAAGTTAGTCTAGTAAGTGGCATAGTTTTAGATCAGTAGGAAACAAAACACATATTCACCCTTTGGGGGTAGGGGTCAAATCTTAGACTGGGTTCTGCCATTTTTTAACTCGTATGTGTACCAAACTTCTGTTCAGTTATAGGTATAGACTGCTTCTGTGGGCTGAGCTTCTGTTCTGTTATGGGTATAGACTGGTTTCTGATCACTTACACTGGTAAAAAGGTAATGCCTATACCTGACCCTTGAGTAACAGTATAATTAGTCTTAATAAGGTGTGAACAAACAAGCAGAGGCTGAACATGTAATCTGGTAAAGATGTGCTGTGTATTAATGAGGTGTGAAAATTGAAAGCAGGTTGTTCCTGTATGAATTAGAGAATACCGTTTCTTATGTACCACTTTGTAATATTAAAAACAAAAGGGATTTGGCAAATGGCTTCTAGATTACCCACAAGTCTTAAATGGCTTATGCTTTCATTCTCAACTCTATAGAACTGAAACATACTTTAAGTTGTTTTCTTTGTGCAAAACTGTTAAAAAACATTTCATTGAAATTTAATAATATAACTAGGAATAGATTACATATACTAGGAAAAGTGAATTATGTTTTAACAGATTATTTTACATTCTTTGGTAAATATTTTTTCTGTGTGTGTGTGTGTGTGTGTGTGTGTGTGTGTGTAAGTGTAATCTGAACTGTTTTGGGTAAAGTCCATCTCCTTTTCTGTTTAGAAAGCTCTTAGCACATCATAAGGAAGAGGTCAGGAGGAAATGTGAGGAGGAAACCTCTGGTGAGGAGGTCACTCAATGCACAGAATGGACTGAGGGAGGCAACTTGACCCAGAGGAAGAGACACTGGGTACTCATCATAGGTGACTCCATCATAAGAGGAACATAGGGCCCCATCTGTCGCCAGGATCCCATGACACGCAAGGTCTACTGTCTCCCCGGAGCGTGGATTCAGAATGTGACGGAGATGATCCCAGCCATCAGCCCACTGAGTACAACCCCATGGTCCTAATCCATGTGGGCACTGATGATGCAGCCAGGAGCTATCCAGACTGCCTGATGAAAGACTACCAAGCGCTGGGGGGCAAGCTGAAGGAGATAGGGGCACGAGTGGTCTTCTCATCGATCCTTCCAGTGAGCAGGTATGGAAGATGCCATGAGACCTGCATCTGGGACGTCAGCTTGTGGCTTTGGGAATGGTGTCTCGTGGTGGGCTTTGGCTTCATGGAGCATGACTCTCACTTCAGAACAAGAGACATGCTCGGGTGGGATGGGCTTCACCTCTCCCCCAAAGGTAAGCATGTGTCCTCTTCCAGGTTGGCTGATCTCCTCTGGTGGGCATTAAACTAGGTACGTTGGGGGAGGAAGAGGACCAAAGGAGCCACAGAACACCAAACCAAAAGACACCCACAAGAACAGCCCAGCCAAGTCAGGTGACAAGCACAAAAACTACCTAGGTAGAGACAGGGGCCCGGACAGTCTGGGGATTGGGGGGGAGGCACATACACCCTCAGGAGGCTTTAAATGCCTCTACACTAATGCTCGCAGTATGGGGAACAAGCAGGAGGAACTTGCCCTTCTGCTAGCTAACACAAACCCAGACATAGTAGGGCTCACTGAAACTTGGTGGGATCCAATGCACGACTAGGTGGTAAACATCAAAGGCTATAGACTGTATAGGCAGGATAGAACAGGGAGGAAAGTGGGGGTGTGGTGCTCTACGTCAAAGAGCAATACCCATCCTCTGCAAACAGCACTGGATCTGAGGTAGGGCATGTTCTGGGTCAGAATACAAGGGAGTCGGGGGGAAAGGGACCTAACGGTGGGGGTCTACTACAGGACACCTAACCAGGGAGAAGAGCTGGACTGAGAATTCTCAGGTCAGCTCATGGAGGCAGTTAAGTCAAGGGACATGGTCATCATGGGTGCCAAACTACTCGGACATCTACTGGGAAGAGCAGTCAGCCAGGTCTGACCACTCACATAGGTTCGTAGCTGAGTTATAGGACCTCCACCTAAACCAGGAAGTGCACAGTCTCACCAGGGGAAGTGCCTTGTTGGACATGGCCCTGGCCACAGGCGACAACCTAGTGAGAGGACTGCGGGTGCTCAACCACCTGGGCAATAGTGACCATTGCCTACTGGAATTTACCATCCAGTGCAGGGTGTCAAAGGCCTGCAGTGAGGCAACAGCCCTGGACTTCAAGAGGGTGGATTTCAATGAGGTAAGGAGACTAGTTGGGGAGGCACTGAGGTCCCAGAGGAGAGAGGAGTTGGGAGTCCAAGAAGAGTGGTCGTTCCTTAAGGAGACGATCCTCCAAGCCCAACGTATGACAATCCCCACGTGGATCAAAGGGGGCAAGAGTGCTCAAAAGCCCCCATGGCTCACCAAAAACATCCAAAAATGCCTGAAAGCCAAAAAGGAGGCGTACACCCAATGGAAGGGAGGGGCCATCACCAAGGAGAATTATACCTCCTTGGCTTGAGATTGTAGAGGGGCTGTTAGGAAGGCTAAGGCAGAGATGGAACTGGGACTAGTGACCCAGATCAAAGGTAACAAGAAGTCCTTTTTTAAATACATAGGGGGTAAAAAGAAGGTACCAAGTAACGTGGAGCCTCTGCAGGACATGCTTGGTAATCTGGTGGTAGCACCAGATGACAAAACTAATCTCTTTAACAGACTCTTTGCTTCCATTTTTCTGAGCAGGGACAGGGACATCCCCTCCACTGGGATTCTGGACAGACCCAGGGGAGGCGCAGCTAGGCCCAGGGTCAGCGAGGACCTAGTCAGGAAACTTCTGGAGGGACTAGATGTGCTCAAATCAGCAGGTCCTGATGATCTCCACCCCAGAGTGCATAGGGAACTGGCAGAGGTCATTGCAGGATCCCTGGCACAGCTTTACAAGCACTCATGGTGCTCTGGTGAGGTGCCTGGTAACTGGAAAAGGGCCAATGTGGTCCCCATTTTCAAAAAAGGCAGGAAAGAGTACCCAGGAAACTAAAGGCCTGTTGGTCGTACTTCGGTCCTGGGGAAGCTCTTTGAGAAAATTATCCAGGAACATATCTGTGAGGGGCCAGCAGGGGAGTTTATGTTTAGGGGCAATCAACATGGGTTCTTTAGAGGCAGGTCCTGTCAGACCAACCTGGTGGCCTTCTATGACCAGATCACAAAAGCCTTGGACACAGGTATTGTGGTGGATGTAGTCTTCCTGGACTTTAGGAAGGCCTTTGACACTGTCTCTCACCCCATCCTCATTAAAACCTTAGGTGTCTGTGGCTTTGACACCTACAGTCAGATGGGTCACAAATTGGCTGAGAGAGTGGTGGTGGATGGGTCATTTTCAACCTGGAGAGATGTGGGCAGTGGGGTTCCCCAGGGCTTAGTCCTTGGGCCCACACTGTTTAATATCTTCATCGGCGATTTAGACGAGGGGGTGAAAAGCACCTTGTTCAAGTTTGCAGATGAAACTAAGATGTGGGGAGAAGTGAGCATGCTAGAAGAGAGGGACAGGCTAAAACTAGATCTTGACAGGTTACAGAGGTGGGCAGATGAGAATAGGGTGGGTTTCTTTACTGACAAGTGCAAGGTGTTGCACCTGGGGAGGAAGAACCAGCAGCATACTTACAGGCTGGGGAACTGTCTTCTCATCAGCACAGAGGCAGAGAAAGATCTTGGAATCACTATTGATTCCAAGATGCACATTGGTCGCTAATGTGGGGACGCGGTCAGGAAGGCTAACCGCACCTTGTCATGCATCCACAGTTGCAGCATGAGCAGGTCCAAGGAGGTGATCCTCCCCCTCTGTGCAACATTGGTCAGGCTGCAGTTGGAGTACTGCATCCAGTTTTGGGTGCCGCACTTCGGGAGGGATGAGGACAGCATCGAGAGGGTGCAGAGGAGGGCCACTCGCATGATTAGGGGGCAGCAGGGCAGGCCCTACGAGGAGAGGCTGCGAGACCTGAACCTGTTCAGCCTCCACAAAAGAAGGCTGAGAGGGGATCTGGTGGCTGCCTATAAACTTGCCAAGCGGGACCAGCAGGCAATGGGAGAGTCCCTGTTCCCCCAAGCACTGCCATGGGTAAAAAGGAACAACGGCCATAAGTTGACTGAGAGTAGATTCAGGCTAGACATCAGGAGGCAGTACTTCACTCTGAGGGAGGCTAGGAGCTGGAACCAACTTCTAAGGGAAGTGGTGCTTGCCCCTACCCTGGGGGGTCTTTCAAAAGAGGCTAGACAGCCACCTAGCTGGGGTCGTTTGACCCCAGCATCTTTTGGTGCCCATGGCAGGGGGTCGGACTAGATCTGCTTAGGTGTCTTCTGACCCTATCAACTATGAAACTATAAGTCTGACAGGAATTAATGCCTATTTTAAGGGTTTTTTTTATAGAGTTTGTATCACCATGATACATATTTTCTGATCGGGGTATATACATACAATGCTACTTGCAGGCATTGAGAATGAAAGCCACAGACCATTAAAAGAAAAGAAAAACAAACCCAGAAAAGAATGTTTCATTATAGATTCATAGATGTTAGGGTTGGAAGGGACCTCAATAGATCATCAAGTCCGACCCCCTGCATAAGCAGGAAAGAGTGCTGGGTCTAGATGATCCCAGCTAAATACTCATCTAACCTCCTCTTGAAGACCCCCAGGGTAGGGGAGAGCACCACCTCCCTTGGGAGCCCATTCCAGACTTTGGCCTCTCTAACTGTGAAGAAGTTCTTCCTAATGTCCAGTCTAAATCTGCTCTCTGCTAGCTTGTGGCCATTATTTCTTGTAACCCCCGGGGGCGCCTTGGTGAATAAATACTCACCAATTCCCTTCTGTGCCCCGGTGATGAACTTATAGGCAGCCACAAGGTCACCTCTCAACCTTCTCTTGCGGAGGCTGAAAAGGTCCAGTTTCTCTAGTCTCTCCTCATAGGGCTTGGCCTGCAAGCCCTTAACCATACGAGTGGCCCTTCTCTGAACCCTCTCCAGGTTATCCACATCCCTCTAGATAGGGGTTCAAAATTTGGGCTCAATTCCCTGCTCTGCCACAGGTTTGCTGATGTTGGGTAAATACCTAACCTCTGTGTCCAACTTCCCTGTTTGTAAAATGGAATAGTCCATACTCTGCATTTCCCTTTACATTTTTGACTGTTTTATGTATTTAAGTTGTAAATTATGTGAGTTTAGTATCATATACTTTTTTGTGGTGAAATGGTTGACAATCCAAACAGAAGTGAGCTATCAAAAGAGCACTCTCTTCTTTACATCAAATAAACTAAATCATTCTAAAAATTTACTCATTTCATTTGTGGAAAAGGGTGTCATATTCAGGCACTAATCTTTGTATGGAAGTAAGCATTTTTTCAAGTTGTTGTTCCTATACTCTCAGATTAATGGAGCAAGCAATATCAGTTGTAATAATGTCATCTGATAACTTCTAGTATTACAAAGGTTTTCCTTTCAAGGCTCCCCAAATTATTCGTTCTCTTTTTAATATACCACCAGAGATATGATAGAATTTATTATATTTTTCTCTCTTGGAAGTCTGGCCAGTGCCTCTCTTCTTTCTTTCATACTGTATTAGACTATATCTGATCATGCATTTCTTGAAGCAAACCATAGATGCATACTTTTCAATGAACACAACTGTAACCAATCAAGATCATATGCCTTACTGATATATTTGTTATTTTTGATGTTGTCGTTGGCCACTGAGGAAGTAAACAGTGAAAATGAAGACTTAGCCATTCCACAACTGGAACATGTGTATTATTTTTTCCCCCCCTTCCTTTTCTCAGGTTAGAAGTAAGATTAGGTGACTGCTTCTTGCCTAGACATACCCAAGCTAGTTTAGCAAACTCAGGTACTTGTTAGCATTGTATCTGCAATAGATTAGCATGGGCTGAAAAACCTACCTAAGAAATTGCATACATTTGGATGCTTAACTTGCCGTAGCTCACAGTACATGAGCAAGCTTGTTGGATCATGTCTATATTAGGTGGAGCCACTACAGACACCAGATTATGGGAGGATGCAAAGATGTTGTTATTTCTAAGATGGAAGGTACAATATGATATACACGGAGGTGAGGGTGAAGGGCTTTGATACTGTCAGAATTTACCTCAAACTTTGGAAGCCATTGTTTCAGTCACTGTTCTTCTTGGATTTCAGCAAATTCTACCAATGTGCAAAACTGAAGCTACAGTATAATATATAACTAAGGCTTTGTGGAAAAATCCTCATTAAGGGCAGGAAATTTGTTTTGTTATGAAAAACAGAGAAAACAGCACATTTCTACTTGGAGAAAATTCTATATATATTCTTGCCCAGACGTAAACGATTTTACCAAGGAGTGAGTTATCAAGCACAAGAAACATGAGATTCTGCATGTGAAGACTTATAGATAAAAAACAGAACTAAAAGTGTATAGCTTTGTGCCACAAGTCCTGAAGGATTATGTTCTTTTTTTGTCCTGTTTGTTATTTGAAGATCAGTGTACAGAACTTTTAAAAATGTTAGATAGTAATGGAAGCTATAAGGCTATTTATGTGGTTTGCTTTAAAAATTCTTTTTCTTTCCATCTGATTTTTTCCATCTGGGGAAAAAAACAAACCCTATCTTTCCTGTGTCATGTACCAGTTGTAAGCCTCTGATCAGTAGATGTCAAGATTTTTCAACCCATGTAACTGCTGAATAATTACAGTACTGCTTCCCACTTAAGGTATGTTGTAAAAGGGAATGCATTTCTGAAGTGTCACACTGAGGTTTGAAGGATGCATGCTGTCTTTAGAATTGTGGAGGAGGAAGTTGGCTCTCCTCTCCACAGGCATTCAGAGAGAGAAGCAATTATAATGATGACCTCAGAATCTGTGAGAGTGATTTAGAAAGTTCAAATGCTAGCCAACAGCATGGCATAACCAGTAAAGAGTCATAATGTAATAGTTAGGTACTTCAGAGCTCCAGGTTGCATTAAAACTTTATATACAGTATGCTGAAGCCCAAGTCTGTTTCAAGGAAGAAAAATAAGCCAAGGACAACTGCTTCTGTTTTTTGTGCTTGGATTTGGAAAGTTATTCTTTTGGGAAAATGCCTTGCTCCTTATACAAATATAGTTTTCATCACTGAGATGCTCCTTTTGTGTTTCACATGGGCACTGTAGATGCTGACTAGGGATCTGTTGTAGAGAGACTACAGCAAAACCTTGCCATTGTACTAATCCTTACCCAAGGGCCAGGTTCAACTTGTTGAGATTTGAATGCGTGCCAAGGGCCGAACTTTCTAAACCCATTGAGAACCATTATTTAGGCTCAACTGAAGCTGTAACTACTTTGCCTGCCCCTTTGGATATGAGTGCAATCAGCTACTGGATATTATAGCCATTGACCATTTCCTAGCTTGCTACGTTAAGAACCTGCAGTCCATCAGACCAATGTTCCTGTCAGGGAAACAGAAATATTTGGTCCTTTCTTTGCTGTTTTTCACTGTAAAAGGGTCCCCTCGCTCTGCAAAAATAAAGGGCTACAGAGCTCTAGACTGCAATCCCCATTCATCAGAGCCAGCCTGCTAATACAGGCAGCAGAAGGGAGGCAATTAGCAACTGCTGCACTAGTTAAGGGAGTAGGCTGATTGGAAGGGATGGGGAAAGGCTGGGAGTAGACACAGTATTGGGGGATGGAGGGGAAGTCTGGTCCTTATTCCTAGTGAGGAAGGAGCACTGCAGCAATGCCACTGTGGAGCTAAGTGGGTTTTGTGTTATGTTCATTTCAGTTTGGAACTGGACAGATGGAAGTGGCTCTAGAGGTATTTGGAGGCTCTGATTAGCAACAGTGATGAACAGAAGCAGTTGAATAGTGGGGTAATTAAAAGGCCTATGAAAGATCACAGATCTGGGAGGGGCTGGTCAGGGGAAGCAGACCCAAAGACCATGATAACAGGCTACCAGACATCCAGAGACTGAACAAGGGGGTTAATGAGTGAGCCTGCTTGGGAAACTGTGAATAAGAGGGGCAAGCCAGGTCAGTTAACTGAACTGAACTGAACTGAGGCAGAAAGAGGAAGGTGCCTGGGGAAGCCACTCTGGTGGATTAAGGGCAGCCTCCCAGAATATCTATTACAGCAAATACATGGCAGGTGAGGTAGCAGGTGGTATCCTGAGAAGCCAGAATAGGAGGTGGGCTCAGTAACATCTCTAGGGGCACCACAGCCACCCTGAGCCCAGATCTGTTTGCAATCATCAAATCCAGAACCAGCTGCTGACTTATGGAAACCATGAATACCTTATTTCCTGCTTGTAGCTAGTTGTTTTCACCACTGTTCCATTTATATGATCAGAAAACAGCCATATGTAGCTTTTTGTCCAGTTTTGTTTTAGTTGACAATATACTTTAGTGACGCTTTTAGAGTTTGTGTGCAGTGTGTGGAAGTGATGATATCAGATAATGTTGGATTCTCAAGTGAAACTTAAAATAAAAGATGTTTCCCCTGTGGCATTAGATCTATTTCTCTGAGTACTCAGTTGATCTAATAAAAGATATCAGATTGACACAAAGAATCTTGTCTGCTTATGACCTTAGACCAACATGGCTACAACCTACACACACCCCTTAACACACACAGGTGTCATGGGTTTTGTTTTGAGGTGCATTTTCACAGAAACCCCTGTAGCTATCTCCTTGAAACTTGGCAGGCTTCATACCCTCAGAAGGGGCTACCATCCCTGTTGTTTTCATCCAAATCAACCAAAAATGACGAAGTTATAGGTATTTTAGTGATTCCCCATTATAGTCTACGGCCGAATCTTCGAATCAGTTTTCAAATTCCAAAACAGATTTGGCCTAATCGAATCAGGGAAGTGATTTGAAACACTGAATCAAATCACTGTCCATCCAAAGTGGCTGAATCTGAATCTGAATCTGACTCAGAACAGATTTGTTTTTCACAGCCCTACTGCTCATCACCCAAATGACTGTTGGATTTCCACCTGAAACCTTGAAAGGTTAAAGCGTGTTGGTTTTTTGGGTTTTTTGTTTTTTGTAAAACATGATAATGTAAAAATGTCTATGCTTTTTGCTTTGATGGATTGATTGTGCTAGCCCTGGAAACTCAACAGGGTCTTTAAGAGGCAATAACATTTCTCCAGCTGATATGAGCTTCTTATTTACATACATTGTCATGAAACCCATAATATTTTGGGGGTTTATGGTGTGTTATGAATATTTTTGTGTTTTATTGTACTGATATATCATGTATGGCCTTATTGTACAACTTGGCTGTATGGATTCTGTTATGTTGACTATGTATATCCTCATAATTTTGGACATAGTTCAGCCAGGGGGCTGAAGCATGCATATTTAAAGAACTGCTTCTCCCAGACACAGGCAGAAGAAAACATTATTGGGTTGGGTATCTCACGGCATTACCTACCTGTGATGGGGAAACCAACTCCATAATAGAGGCATCTGAGAGAAATGGCCTTCTAGGAAGAGGAGCTCTAGGTGTTTCAGGGACTAGAATTTAATGGAGTTTGCTGATGATTCATGAGAGTAGTGATGGAAGTGAGAGGCCCTGGTTGGAAGTGATTTAGGAAGCTTAGATTTTTCCCAATCTGGGGAAGGGTTTGGCGATCCTCATTGCCAGCGCTGGTAGAAGCAGCAGGAAGGCTGATATCTAAGGCTAGGGACAGAAGTTACAAATAAACTGGCTTAAGTCATCAGAAACTGGTTTAAACCTGTAATAGAACAGAAGTTTAATGCACATAAACCAATTTTAAAATGGCTGAAAGTAGTTTAAGATAAACCTGGTTGAATTTAGTATCAGCTTCAACTGATTTGGGTCAAACTGGTTTATGAAACTTCTGGCCCAGGCTCTTTCCTGGTTCAAGTTAAATCACAGTCCCCCAGCATGCTTTTCAGCCCTGGGTTGGGCTGTGCTGTCGATTTCAGCAGAGAAGGGTTGTTGGGGGCAGGGGAGGGGAAGGCAGGGACTGCTGTCCTCCTCTGACTGGCTCATCCCAACTGGGGCCAGACAGGCAGGGGGTAAAACTTCCCCTCTCCTCATAGGGCTTGGCCTGCAAGCCCTTAACCATACGAGTGGCCCTTCTCTGAACCCTCTCCAGGTTATCCACATCCCTCTAGATAGGGGTTCAAAATTTGGGCTCAATTCCCTGCTCTGCCACAGGTTTGCTGATGTTGGGTAAATACCTAACCTCTGTGTCCAACTTCCCTGTTTGTAAAATGGAATAGTCCATACTCTGCATTTCCCTTTACATTTTTGACTGTTTTATGTATTTAAGTTGTAAATTATGTGAGTTTAGTATCATATACTTTTTTGTGGTGAAATGGTTGACAATCCAAACAGAAGTGAGCTATCAAAAGAGCACTCTCTTCTTTACATCAAATAAACTAAATCATTCTAAAAATTTACTCATTTCATTTGTGGAAAAGGGTGTCATATTCAGGCACTAATCTTTGTATGGAAGTAAGCATTTTTTCAAGTTGTTGTTCCTATACTCTCAGATTAATGGAGCAAGCAATATCAGTTGTAATAATGTCATCTGATAACTTCTAGTATTACAAAGGTTTTCCTTTCAAGGCTCCCCAAATTATTCGTTCTCTTTTTAATATACCACCAGAGATATGATAGAATTTATTATATTTTTCTCTCTTGGAAGTCTGGCCAGTGCCTCTCTTCTTTCTTTCATACTGTATTAGACTATATCTGATCATGCATTTCTTGAAGCAAACCATAGATGCATACTTTTCAATGAACACAACTGTAACCAATCAAGATCATATGCCTTACTGATATATTTGTTATTTTTGATGTTGTCGTTGGCCACTGAGGAAGTAAACAGTGAAAATGAAGACTTAGCCATTCCACAACTGGAACATGTGTATTATTTTTTCCCCCCCTTCCTTTTCTCAGGTTAGAAGTAAGATTAGGTGACTGCTTCTTGCCTAGACATACCCAAGCTAGTTTAGCAAACTCAGGTACTTGTTAGCATTGTATCTGCAATAGATTAGCATGGGCTGAAAAACCTACCTAAGAAATTGCATACATTTGGATGCTTAACTTGCCGTAGCTCACAGTACATGAGCAAGCTTGTTGGATCATGTCTATATTAGGTGGAGCCACTACAGACACCAGATTATGGGAGGATGCAAAGATGTTGTTATTTCTAAGATGGAAGGTACAATATGATATACACGGAGGTGAGGGTGAAGGGCTTTGATACTGTCAGAATTTACCTCAAACTTTGGAAGCCATTGTTTCAGTCACTGTTCTTCTTGGATTTCAGCAAATTCTACCAATGTGCAAAACTGAAGCTACAGTATAATATATAACTAAGGCTTTGTGGAAAAATCCTCATTAAGGGCAGGAAATTTGTTTTGTTATGAAAAACAGAGAAAACAGCACATTTCTACTTGGAGAAAATTCTATATATATTCTTGCCCAGACGTAAACGATTTTACCAAGGAGTGAGTTATCAAGCACAAGAAACATGAGATTCTGCATGTGAAGACTTATAGATAAAAAACAGAACTAAAAGTGTATAGCTTTGTGCCACAAGTCCTGAAGGATTATGTTCTTTTTTTGTCCTGTTTGTTATTTGAAGATCAGTGTACAGAACTTTTAAAAATGTTAGATAGTAATGGAAGCTATAAGGCTATTTATGTGGTTTGCTTTAAAAATTCTTTTTCTTTCCATCTGATTTTTTCCATCTGGGGAAAAAAACAAACCCTATCTTTCCTGTGTCATGTACCAGTTGTAAGCCTCTGATCAGTAGATGTCAAGATTTTTCAACCCATGTAACTGCTGAATAATTACAGTACTGCTTCCCACTTAAGGTATGTTGTAAAAGGGAATGCATTTCTGAAGTGTCACACTGAGGTTTGAAGGATGCATGCTGTCTTTAGAATTGTGGAGGAGGAAGTTGGCTCTCCTCTCCACAGGCATTCAGAGAGAGAAGCAATTATAATGATGACCTCAGAATCTGTGAGAGTGATTTAGAAAGTTCAAATGCTAGCCAACAGCATGGCATAACCAGTAAAGAGTCATAATGTAATAGTTAGGTACTTCAGAGCTCCAGGTTGCATTAAAACTTTATATACAGTATGCTGAAGCCCAAGTCTGTTTCAAGGAAGAAAAATAAGCCAAGGACAACTGCTTCTGTTTTTTGTGCTTGGATTTGGAAAGTTATTCTTTTGGGAAAATGCCTTGCTCCTTATACAAATATAGTTTTCATCACTGAGATGCTCCTTTTGTGTTTCACATGGGCACTGTAGATGCTGACTAGGGATCTGTTGTAGAGAGACTACAGCAAAACCTTGCCATTGTACTAATCCTTACCCAAGGGCCAGGTTCAACTTGTTGAGATTTGAATGCGTGCCAAGGGCCGAACTTTCTAAACCCATTGAGAACCATTATTTAGGCTCAACTGAAGCTGTAACTACTTTGCCTGCCCCTTTGGATATGAGTGCAATCAGCTACTGGATATTATAGCCATTGACCATTTCCTAGCTTGCTACGTTAAGAACCTGCAGTCCATCAGACCAATGTTCCTGTCAGGGAAACAGAAATATTTGGTCCTTTCTTTGCTGTTTTTCACTGTAAAAGGGTCCCCTCGCTCTGCAAAAATAAAGGGCTACAGAGCTCTAGACTGCAATCCCCATTCATCAGAGCCAGCCTGCTAATACAGGCAGCAGAAGGGAGGCAATTAGCAACTGCTGCACTAGTTAAGGGAGTAGGCTGATTGGAAGGGATGGGGAAAGGCTGGGAGTAGACACAGTATTGGGGGATGGAGGGGAAGTCTGGTCCTTATTCCTAGTGAGGAAGGAGCACTGCAGCAATGCCACTGTGGAGCTAAGTGGGTTTTGTGTTATGTTCATTTCAGTTTGGAACTGGACAGATGGAAGTGGCTCTAGAGGTATTTGGAGGCTCTGATTAGCAACAGTGATGAACAGAAGCAGTTGAATAGTGGGGTAATTAAAAGGCCTATGAAAGATCACAGATCTGGGAGGGGCTGGTCAGGGGAAGCAGACCCAAAGACCATGATAACAGGCTACCAGACATCCAGAGACTGAACAAGGGGGTTAATGAGTGAGCCTGCTTGGGAAACTGTGAATAAGAGGGGCAAGCCAGGTCAGTTAACTGAACTGAACTGAACTGAGGCAGAAAGAGGAAGGTGCCTGGGGAAGCCACTCTGGTGGATTAAGGGCAGCCTCCCAGAATATCTATTACAGCAAATACATGGCAGGTGAGGTAGCAGGTGGTATCCTGAGAAGCCAGAATAGGAGGTGGGCTCAGTAACATCTCTAGGGGCACCACAGCCACCCTGAGCCCAGATCTGTTTGCAATCATCAAATCCAGAACCAGCTGCTGACTTATGGAAACCATGAATACCTTATTTCCTGCTTGTAGCTAGTTGTTTTCACCACTGTTCCATTTATATGATCAGAAAACAGCCATATGTAGCTTTTTGTCCAGTTTTGTTTTAGTTGACAATATACTTTAGTGACGCTTTTAGAGTTTGTGTGCAGTGTGTGGAAGTGATGATATCAGATAATGTTGGATTCTCAAGTGAAACTTAAAATAAAAGATGTTTCCCCTGTGGCATTAGATCTATTTCTCTGAGTACTCAGTTGATCTAATAAAAGATATCAGATTGACACAAAGAATCTTGTCTGCTTATGACCTTAGACCAACATGGCTACAACCTACACACACCCCTTAACACACACAGGTGTCATGGGTTTTGTTTTGAGGTGCATTTTCACAGAAACCCCTGTAGCTATCTCCTTGAAACTTGGCAGGCTTCATACCCTCAGAAGGGGCTACCATCCCTGTTGTTTTCATCCAAATCAACCAAAAATGACGAAGTTATAGGTATTTTAGTGATTCCCCATTATAGTCTACGGCCGAATCTTCGAATCAGTTTTCAAATTCCAAAACAGATTTGGCCTAATCGAATCAGGGAAGTGATTTGAAACACTGAATCAAATCACTGTCCATCCAAAGTGGCTGAATCTGAATCTGAATCTGACTCAGAACAGATTTGTTTTTCACAGCCCTACTGCTCATCACCCAAATGACTGTTGGATTTCCACCTGAAACCTTGAAAGGTTAAAGCGTGTTGGTTTTTTGGGTTTTTTGTTTTTTGTAAAACATGATAATGTAAAAATGTCTATGCTTTTTGCTTTGATGGATTGATTGTGCTAGCCCTGGAAACTCAACAGGGTCTTTAAGAGGCAATAACATTTCTCCAGCTGATATGAGCTTCTTATTTACATACATTGTCATGAAACCCATAATATTTTGGGGGTTTATGGTGTGTTATGAATATTTTTGTGTTTTATTGTACTGATATATCATGTATGGCCTTATTGTACAACTTGGCTGTATGGATTCTGTTATGTTGACTATGTATATCCTCATAATTTTGGACATAGTTCAGCCAGGGGGCTGAAGCATGCATATTTAAAGAACTGCTTCTCCCAGACACAGGCAGAAGAAAACATTATTGGGTTGGGTATCTCACGGCATTACCTACCTGTGATGGGGAAACCAACTCCATAATAGAGGCATCTGAGAGAAATGGCCTTCTAGGAAGAGGAGCTCTAGGTGTTTCAGGGACTAGAATTTAATGGAGTTTGCTGATGATTCATGAGAGTAGTGATGGAAGTGAGAGGCCCTGGTTGGAAGTGATTTAGGAAGCTTAGATTTTTCCCAATCTGGGGAAGGGTTTGGCGATCCTCATTGCCAGCGCTGGTAGAAGCAGCAGGAAGGCTGATATCTAAGGCTAGGGACAGAAGTTACAAATAAACTGGCTTAAGTCATCAGAAACTGGTTTAAACCTGTAATAGAACAGAAGTTTAATGCACATAAACCAATTTTAAAATGGCTGAAAGTAGTTTAAGATAAACCTGGTTGAATTTAGTATCAGCTTCAACTGATTTGGGTCAAACTGGTTTATGAAACTTCTGGCCCAGGCTCTTTCCTGGTTCAAGTTAAATCACAGTCCCCCAGCATGCTTTTCAGCCCTGGGTTGGGCTGTGCTGTCGATTTCAGCAGAGAAGGGTTGTTGGGGGCAGGGGAGGGGAAGGCAGGGACTGCTGTCCTCCTCTGACTGGCTCATCCCAACTGGGGCCAGACAGGCAGGGGGTAAAACTTCCCTTCTCCTGAGTAAAGAGCTGTCCTTCCCTGCCCTGCCCTGCTAAAAACTCACTGCTGGCTGTGACTATGGAATACAAATCCCAGAGGCACCTGGAAGCAGGAAGAGGAAGTGATGAGCAACCATGCTGAGTCCACTGCTGTGATTCTGGACTGCAAATTCCAGAATCCTCAGTGTGTCCGCCGCTGTTCTGAAAAGTGTTCTCGGGCTGCTTTGGCTCGGGTGGCTGACCGGGTGTGCCCCCGTTCTGCGGGCAGCCCCCAGAGGGGGCCCCGTGGCAGACCCCCAAAACTCGCCAGCCACAGCCTTATCTGGACCCTCAGTGGTGGGGTTCCCCCTCGCCACAGCCTCCAGTGCCGTCACGCCTTCGGCGGGCACTCACGGGGCTCCAACCTCCCCTACACCCCGGCCAACGCCACCTTCGATCGTGGGTCTCTCAGTCTCTTCTAACTGACCCCGCCTTGTCTCTTCCCTTGTCCCCGACCAGCTTGACTCGATGTCTTAAGCTGGACTCCAGTCCGAGGACTACGAGACCCGAGGTCCTGTTGCCCCTGCGGGCTTCCTCCTCGGCTTCCCTGCCGGCTCTCTCACCGGTTCCTTCACCGGCTTCCCTGACGGTTCTTGCACTGGCGTCCCAGCCGGCTCTTCCACCGGCTCCACAGCTGGTTCCTTCACTGGCATCCCTGCCGGCTTTTCCACCGGCCCCGCAGCCGGTTCCTTCACCGGCGTCCCTGCCAGCTTTTCCACCGGCTCCGCAACCGGTTCCCTCCCCCGCTCTCCTACCGGCTCTCTTGTCGGCTACGCAGCTGGCATTCTCGTAGCTGCGGCTCTCGCCACTTTCACCGCTCCTGGTGCTGGTGCAGCTTTCTCTGCCCAAGGCAGAGAAAACCCGTGCATGCCCACTTGTGACCTCGGGCTTCCCCACGGGCTCTGTCGTCTCCTGCAGTCTCCCGGCGCTGCTTCCGAGGCCGCACTTTATTCCCGCTGGGTGGCGTCTCTCGCTGATGTCACCCGCTGTCAGCTGGATGTGAGCGCGGCTAACAAAACGCACAGGTGATTTCCCGGTGTGCACTCCTCTGCTGTCCTCGGCTCCTGCAAGGGGTAAGTACATGCTTCCTTTTTCATTGGTTTTGGGCCGGGGTTTCCCTCTAGCCCTGGTGTCCCTGGGACACTCAGGAGCAGCAGGAAGAAGAAGCAAACATGCAGCCCATGCTAGCTATGTGCTAGAGAGCTGTGCTCTAGTGCCCCCCAGCTTCTGGCCTGAGCCATTGCAGGTATGTGGCTGCGTTACCTGAATCAAATGTGAATGCCTGTCCAATTGTTTCTCAGTTTAATCTCTGTAGTTTAGACTAACTTGCAAAGACTTAATCAATTCAGCCTCAGAATTTTTGAATGTCTATACTTAAGCTAAAAATGCAGACATGTTTCTCAGGAGGGCTAAGGTGTAGAGAGTTGAGAGGGTAAGAAAACTTTACTTGTTTTGCTGTTCTGTCTCCAAACTCATGGTCGGTTTTGCTTCTGTAATTCTTTTAATCTATGTAATAAATCCATTTTGTTGTTTGTTTCCTTGCTAATTGACTGTGGAAAGAGTAATTCTGAGTGAGTGATATTCCAGTCTAATCCTTTCTATAGAAAGCGGGGGACCTATTAATTACACAATCCAAAGTAGTGGGAGAGGCACATGAGCTGGCAGGGATTCCTTTGCTGCAGCTGAAAGGTCTGGAATAAGGGCTGCAGAGCTGAGGTTTGCTAGGTTAGGGAATTATTCCTGGGCAACCTTTTGTCTATACCTTGAGGCATGTGGCAGCATAGTGGGAAGAAACTCAGGGCTCTGGTGGTCCTCTGAGAACAGGTTTGTGACATGCATACAATCCTTTCATTTTTACATAATGTACAGGTATATTAGTCAATAATTGGTTGAAGGTACTTGAGAAAGAATAGACCCCAAGTTACTTTTCAGGTATAAAAATAAGCTTTGCTTCTTGTTTGTCACTAGAGTGCTTTGGCTAATATAACTAATATGCAGAGAAAGTAGATCCACTGCATCTAACACTGTTATATTTTTTTATACAGTTGCTATTTGGATTGGAATGTCACTTTTTTATTTTCTAAATTGTATTGTCATTCATGGGTACAGCTGTCATTGAACTCTCATGTTTTCAAGAGCAACAACAAGTTATTTTATAGGTGACTTAATCACAACACAGTCTGCAATGTTATTTAAAAAAATTAAGAATTGGAATATGAGGGAACGTCTATTTTATGAATTAGATGTGTTCGCATCTGTACAATCTTCAGTACTGAGTAGCAACAACAAAAGCTCTTTCTCTTTCCTGCTGTATATTTTCATAGTGACATATATTCTATTCAACCAAGTGACCGCTTGAAGGAAAAAGGGTGTGAGATGGATTGATTATCTGTCTCATCCACATATGCATCACTGTTGAAGTGAAACATAAGAAATTGCAATATAATTGTTCACGTGAAAACAAAGCTCCATATTTAAATGAAGAGCTAATATTGATTTGACAGATACCTTGTGAATTCAAACTTCTGACAGTAAATGAACAATATAGAATTTTAAAAAAAAGAGTGGGGAGGGGGATGTGAGTTCAACTCAGTTGGCTAGCACCCTAGTCTAGAATGAGCTTTGCTGAGGAGAACAGGTATGCCCCTACATTTATCTGTTAGACTTCTAGGTCCTGAGTGATAATTACCGAATAACCCACAATCCCAGGATTAAAATAGAATATGCAGAATGGAAGGACGGAGCAGTTTAAATCAAATGCAGCTGTTTGCTACGTTTATGAAAAGTTCTGCTCTGGTACACTTTTTAACTGCTTCTCTCTATCTGCAAAAAATGGATATTAACAAAAGTCACAAGCTGGTTTTATTTCTGACAATAGCTGGTCCTGAGGCACTTGGTGTTTTTGATACTTTCCTCTGCCTGAGTAAAATGAAACCTAACTATGAAACCTTGTGACAGATAGTCGCTGAGAAAAATCTCAGGGATATGGTGGATTAGAAACTCAACAGGAGTCAACAGTAAGATGCTACTGTTCCTTAAACACCACCTTTTGCCCCAAAGCATTTGTGGTGGCATTAATAGAAGCACTGTATGCATGACAGTGGAAACAATGGTACCATTTTTTCAGTGCTTTCAGCTGGAGAATTGAGTCCAGTTTTAGGCTCTATATTTTAAGAAATATCAGAAAAGATGGGGAGGGTGCACAGACAAGTGATGAAGGCTGGAGGGTTTGGAAAGCAACCCATATTAAGTAAGGTTGATGAAGCAGGCATATTTAATTTGGAGGAAAGGAAAGAAAGAAAGGGGAAAAACATATAAGTAGTTTTAAAATATGAAAAAAATGATTACCATAAGGAAGATGAAGTAATATTATTCTTGCTTTTCATGCAGTGTAGAACACATTACAATGGGCTTAAACTGCAGGAAAATCGATTTAGATAAATTTTAGCAAAACATTTACTGGAGCTTTTCAAGAGGATGGATAGATGGGTCTGGGATGATTTTGAAATTGTGAATCCTTAATCTGTACAGGGATTTGAGTGAGGAGACATCTGACATTGCTTCCAATCCTATGATTTTGTGACTTGAGGAATTCTGTACTCCAGGTAAAATGAGCTATAAGCAATATATTTTAAATAAAGAATACAAAAAGGTGAACATTTGGAAAGGTTGTGAAGAATGAGTCTTGCAATTTGGGGTAAGAGGAGCTAACTGCATCTCTGACAAAAGGCAGGAAAGTGCTTGGCATCCAAGATAAAATACAAAGAAAAACTACTAGAAGGTTTAGAATTAATCCTTGAGAAGGCAATAATATTTTCCTTGCTGAAGCTTGGAATAAGAACTGTACCCTGGCACTATAAAAATTAAATACTACAAGATAAAAGATCTGAGGCAGAAAGGCCTGCAGATAGAGCAGGCCAAAATGGAGGATTTCTTGTTCATGGGAAATGCTGGTTTTCTTGACATTTGGATTTTCTTTGAGAGACATGCACCCCAATTTTGGGGGCTTCAAGGCTAGTCTTCAAGGAAAAGTTGCATATGGTATGCAAGTAAATAATGTATATCATAGGAATTCAGAGTAAAGCAAATGGAGCACTTATTTTTAACTTATAACTTCTTAATGATTTCTAACTATCATAGTATAGAATTTACTGCAGAATCAAAACCTGAATCCCACAGGTTTGCAACTGTACGTAGGCTTTTGAATTTACCCATATTCCATTCAGTGAAAATGTCTAAGGCTTTTGCAGACACATTCTATTCCAAGCCTTTAAAATATACATTGACAGTTGGACTATATGGAAGATGTTGCACTTGCCACTCAATTTAGTTTCTATAACTAAACTAACATGAAGAGGACACTTTTGTTGCGACAGAGTAATAAGACAGTTTTAAGAAAATACTGTAAGTCAGTATAACATATGCATGCTATGCTTTCCTTTATGGAATTTCAGATTACAATTCTACTAGGAAATCACTATGGACTGGAAAAATGTTCTGGGTGTTTGCATGAAAATACATAAAACGTGTGCTGCAAACTTCCATGGCAACAGAAAATACAGATTTGATTACGTTTTTAATACCTTTTATAGCTGGGGCTTGAGTATGATATCGGAAGACCAAAAAGGTGCTACATTACTGAGTGGCTGAGAAACTTTATCTGCTACCACCACTCCTACCATTTTGTCTGGTATTATCTTAGTGACTAGTTCTTGTAAATAAAATTAAAATATTTGTACGTATAACAGTACATGTATTGTTCTCCCAGCTTTGACCATCTATTATAGAAATGAGCCAATTTTCTGTGTTGTTTCTGTGAGTTCTGTTGTAGGCCCATTGCTTATTCATAGTAAAAAATCTGCTATTGCTTAGAATGCCTATCAGTGGATAAAACACCCAATGTCATTTTATTAATCTCATAAGTGTTGGTAAAATTAAATTCACACAGTAAAAGCATATCCTTTACTTTCTTAAAAAAGGCAAGATACCAAGCATATTTATAATTCAGAGTTCAAGCAGCACCTTTCACACTTGCAGGCTGTTTCTAAATAGCTATATGCAGCTTTAATAAATGAGCTGAACAAGCAGGCAGTACTTTTTGGCATACTGTAACATTTATCTATTGCCCAAGAAATTCCACTATCCCTTTGCTTCCCTACAGGAGTAATGATTTATCATCTTTGGTTAGATGATAGAGCTATTCCTGTGGAACAGTTTTGCAAAGGCCAGAATCATAAAAAGATGGATAATAATTTAACATTACTATTATTCATTTATAGTGTATAGAAAAGAGCCTCCTCTGCCAAACAATATAATATTCAATATTTCACAGAAGGCTAAAGCTTGTTATTTATTATTTTCAGCCAATACTCATAGTAGCTGCTTAAGTGTCAGCTCTTAGCAACCTAATTTTTTAGCTGTTTCATAGTCAAGTTATTAAGAACCTGAGCTGGTTAATTGCTCCTAATTTCTGTTAAATAATTAAATTGGGGAATAAAATAAGAATAACTTCAGCCTCATCACAATAAAGTATTTAATAATTTAAATTTCCTTTGTTTTTTAAAATATTAATATCATTATAGTTGCATCTACATGAGACACTTTACTTGAGATGAGAGCTAATTAATGCACAGTAAGCAACATGGTCCACATGTGTGTAGACACTTACTGCACAATAATTTTCTCTAATCATGTGTGAATTTGCAACTTGCAAAAGCAAGTAAAGATCAAAAGTAAAGCAGGGGCCAATACGGTCAAGGCATCTGCTGTGTGACACAAAAGTTCCACCTCATTGTCAGAGATGCCTTGAAGGGAGACAGGGCTACCTTTGATAGTGCCAGGACCACCAGGAAGTTCATTTCCAAATGCAGGAAGATGGCAGGCTACTTCCACCAGAGCATCAAGGGGGGCAAGATGCTGTGGGACAAACAGGCAGAGCTGAGCATCCTGCAGCACTCCTTCATGTGGAGACTTGGTGGAACTCCACACACCTGATGCTTGAGAGGCTGGTGGAGCAACAGAAGGCCATCCATGAGATGGCCTTGCTTGAGGAGATTGGGATCAGTGGCCCCTCTAAACAGAGCTGAATGAGAGACCACATCCCAGATTTTGGTGGTCCTCAAGCCCTTTCTCAAGGCTACCAAGAGCCTCAGCACTGGTAATGCCCCCCTTAGCCAGATGATCCCTGTAGTGAGGGAACTTCAGAGCCAAATGGAGAAGTTCCAGGGGATAAATGTTCCTGGTTGGGGCAAGCCACTGTAACCAGACGTGCAGGCACTGGTGAGGCAGCTGAAGGAGGGCATCAGGAAATGGCTTGATCCCTTGTGGTCCAGTACAGTCCATGTGCTGGCCACCACGTGTGTCCCGAAGGTGAAGGGGAGCATCAGCGTATGTGGCAGCAAAACCCTGGATCAGTGGACAGAGGTGCTGGTGAAGAGAGTCAAGGAGGCAGAGGGGCGGAGGTGGGGAGATGTGGATTAGGGGGATCCACTGCCTATGCCAGCATGCCATCCACCAGCCAGTCTCCTTCTTCACCACAGGCATTGCCAATGTGAGTCAGCGGCATGGCTTCCATGGTGGGGTCCAGAGGCACCAGACCCCACCATCAGGCAGATAGCACACAGGCCATTGAGGATGTGGAGCTGCTACTGTGTAACCCCTTGGACTACTGGGCAAGTCTCGGCCAGATGTGGCCAGATCTGGCCACGGTTGCCCAGGAACACTTGTCTTATCCACTGACCAATGTTCCAAGTGAGAGGGTATTCAGCATTGATGGTGATGTATGACACTCCACCGCACCTGCTTGGATCCTGGTTTGGTGGAGCAGCTGGTGTTCCTGAAGGCAAACATCCCACTCCTGGGGTTCCCTAAGCTTTACATGCAGACTGAGTGAGTGCCACCCTCCTCACTCCGTCTGCACTTTTTTTTTTACCCTTGGATTTCACAACCATTTAGTACCCTGCTCTCAGAGCTGGAGGGGACACTCACTGTATCACCAGCCAGCAGGGAAAGAACATGTCCCTGCTGAGCTCCTGTGCCAGGATGAACTTGGAGCTATGGGCAAGGACTACAGGGAAGGAGGAGGCCCCAGGTTCTGGCTGGGGAAAGCCCAGACTCCATCTTTGACAGGCCTGAGGCTTGCTGGTTGCAGTGGAGTTGAAGTTCCAGGTGAGCTCAGCTTATCTGCCTGGGATGCCAGCTTTTGGGTTGAAAAACCCTTTGTCAGGCTGAGGAAGCACCTTTAGTTAGTGTTTGTACTGTTCCTGGATGAAAGAAATAATAAAGAAGCCAGAGCCTGGCATGCAATTCAGGCAAGACAGCCAGTCAGTGAAAATGGAAATGGAGGCATCAACCCTTTTGGGGCTTGCTAAGATATATTTCTCCAACTATTCAGTTGGTCTACTAAAAGATATCAGATTGACCCAAAGAACCTTGTCTGCCATGTCCTTAGACCAACATGACTACAACCTAAACCCCTAGCACCTGTCCCCAGTCAGCTGACCAGAAGGAGGCAGGCCCTGGGCACATCTAAGCCCAAGGGCTGGGGCTGGCAGGGAGAGTTCTCTGGCAGGTGCTGGAGAAGAAGGAAAGGAAAAGAAAGGAAAGGAAAGGAAAGGAAAGGAAAGGAAAGGAAAGGAAAGAAAGTCTCTGTGACAATTTGTCTGCCTGAGATTCTACTAGTGCTACTGTGTGACAGGGAGAGTTCTCTGGCAGTTGCTGGAGAAGAAGTTCCTGCACGAGAGGAAAGAGAGTCTCTGTCACAGTTTCGCTGCCTGAGATGCTGCTGGTGCTACTGTGCTGCTGCTCACTAAATTATTATTACCTGTTGTCATTTAAAGTGGTGGACCGGACTGAGGCTGTAAGAGAGTAGGAGGCCTCATTGGGGCATACTACCATGTCATGTAGAGGCCCCAGCACCAGTAAGGACCTGTCTTAACACACACACAGTGTCACACGTCACAAGTTTTGCTTGTCAGCAGCTTGAGGTACAGTTTCCCAGAACCCCCTGCACCTACCTCCTTGAAACTTGATAGGTTTTGTGGCCTCAGCAGGTGTTACTACCCCTGCTGTTTTCATTTGAATCAGGAAAGAAATGATAAAGTTATAGGCATTTTTGTGATTCTTCATTATAGCTTATGGGCGAAATGTCGAAACACAGGGAAACATTTTTGGCTAAACAAAACAGAAGAGTGCTTTGAAACAGCAAAACAAAACATTGTCCTTTTGAAATGGCAAAATGGAAGTTGAAACAGAATGGTGCTGTTTCACACAGCCCTAAAAAGCTGTGCTTCTCTATATCAGCAATCCCCTAACCTATGTCTTGAAGACTGCACATTTGTGGCTACGTACAGACATTATACCTTTTTTTGGTTTAGGTGATCAGAAACTAGTCTATAACTATAACAGAAGTTTGTTGTACATAGACTGGTTTAAAAATGGTGGGTCCCAGTTTAAGATAGATCTGGATCAACGTGGTATCAGACTGAATTGGTCTAGGTTCACTTCATCAGGTGATGTGAAAAGACAGCACAGAGACAAGCATAAATTGGAGTGGAATGAGTGATTTGTAGCATGCTTTGAACAGCGCTCTCATGTTTTCTGTTCAAAATTACCATCACGCAGATATTCAACTGCACAACAGCATTTGTTGTACTTCCTAAAATAACTGCTCCTCTTGTATTTACCTATCTTTCTCTTCCACATTTTCTACCCTCCCGTTGCTTTCTCCACGGAGTCAGTTTTGTTCTTCTCTTTATTTCCTTCTGCTACAAACATTACTGCACTTTTTTTTTCAATATACCCTCAATTTGCTGCTAAATATCCACCTGCAGGTTTATACAGCCAGAAGCTGAAAATTTGCTACCCAATTTGTAGCTACAAATGCTGTTTGTTTGCAAATATTAATGTTTTTGAGGCATATTTGAAAAATCATGTCAATTTAAAATGGTATGCCCCTAAATAGCATGTGTGTGAATTTAAATATATCTTTTGATATTGGGAAGCATAACCACTTGGATAGTATGTTCGATTTGGGGTGAAATACACCCCAGTAAATGTAGGCTTATAAAGCTACACACTATCTGGGGGAAGCTTGCAGTGGTGCAGTTGCGCACTCTTCTTCCTATTCCACCCAAACTTTGAAACCTACTACCTGGACAGGGCAGCAGCATTTCTATTCAGGAAGCACTGAAGGAGTCAATGGACTTCATGGTTCAGTATCATCTACCTAATTCCTGCTACTGTTTCTTCACTCCACAAGTGTTAATGAACCTCTTTAATGGTCTTGATGTTCTGCTGTTCAGACTGTCTTTTCTCCTATTTTGTTGTCTGTAAGCCCTTCCTGGTAATATTTCTGTCTTTCAGGGGGTGGGATTTTGTTTTTAGTATACACTTAAATTTTGTCTGGGCCTTGAATTAAGGATTAAGGATATAAGTGGTATACACTTCATTCAATGACCATTTGTTCCATTCATCCACCTGGTAGCAAATCTGTATCCCAGAACAGTATTATTTATGTCTGTACACCAGCCGCAATAAAAGTTTTTTTTCAACTTAATACCTAACATTGCTCTCAGTGAACCAATGAACTGTAATTTTTGGGTTAGATTCACTGAGCTTTATGTAGACATTCATAGTTTAGCAAAAGAACAAAATTATAATGTATCTACTTCCTTGGGTTCATTAATAACAGAATTGGAAGTTTAAATCTCTCCTGAGGCACTGGGAATTCATTTAAATTATTTAATGTTTCAAAATTTTCCTGACAGTTTTTTAATTTGCAAGGGCTTTTACTATTCACAACCCCCTGTGAAAACCACTTTTTTTCCCAGCCAATAATTTTAGCTAGTGTGGAAATGTTAAATAAAAATGTATGTTGAATCTTTCAAGGATATGGGAGCTACTAGGAGGTTCTGCTTCACACGCACCAACAGGTAACAGTGAAACAGAGCTTTAATATTTTTTCCAATTAAAGTAAACATTCAATGCAGTCTATATTTAAATTTAGGCTCATCTGTGCATTAATTTTCCCCCTCCTGTCTATGTGCATTCTGAGAGATCATTTAATTATGTGGTTAAAAACAGCTGAATCCTTTTGGGTAACTTTTGCCTCAAGCTGAATTTTTGGGGAAAAGAATTGGTATAGAAAATTTCAGCTTCAAAGGTTAAAGTTTGGCAAAGTCATAAGCAACTGAAAATTGGATTTTAGAATGGGAAATGCTAGGTATCCTTAACAACCAGCAATATTAACATTTCCACCAATGAGTGAACTAATTATTATCCATTATATTTCAAATCTCAAAAAATAGGTTTGAAAAATACTGCAGAGGGAGCCAAACCCCACTTAGCTGCCGTAAATGGTTATGGGCTTATTGGGGAAGTTGGAGGTAGATGCTTAAATAGTTTTGCAGATTGAAGCTTGCTTTCTGCATAATTATTTGTAGTGCTACATTTCCTTAACTTCAAGATGCGTACTTAAATGTGCATGCAAGATACATTATGGGAGCTAATTAAAGTTGTAAGTGATGGGAATAGATTATCTCAGCCATATTTCCTTTTCAATTTTTCCTTAAAAAATTACACTTGACATAGGAACTTTGCAACCTACTGTTATCAATGTAGTGCTAATTGAAGAGTACATTTCTCAAAACACAGATATGTCAACAATATCTTGACAGCTTTTATTTAAAGTTTCCAACACATTCAGCACTGGTCAGGGACAAGGTGGAACATTTCCATCCCAAACGAGTAAGCTAAATCACAAAGATCTGAGTAACGGAAATGAGTTAGAAAGGAAATTAGAATTCAGCCTTTAAAGTTAGATATTTTATGTTATGGCATAATGCTCTAACAGAGATGATAGAAGGTTAGTGGCATACATATTTAGCTCATTTGAAAGCACAGTTGCCTCATTTGCACAGCTGTACCTACTGTGCACGTAAACTGGATAGAAAATTGAGTGTGCTAAATAATTCACAATGAGTCAAAGACCCTGGACCAAAATAGACAAATGGGGATAGTGTAGCTATGATGTAAAAAGAAATTAGGCTGCCCATATATCACAGTATAGGAAGCATGCAACTTAAGCATTGTGATAGTTCCAACCTCATAGTGAAAAACCTTAAGTAGCTGGTTTGTTTCTTAATGAATATTAAATCATTAGAGTAATGTTGCAATACAAACTTCATCCAAAATAACGTATCTTTTATAGAAAGGGCTCTATTCAGTATACTATGAAATCTGAGAATTTCCCTTTTAAATCATAGTTTTGTGATCTATGGGGATTTTTATATGGGGATTTTTCTTAAGCTATGTTTTTATGCCACAATATTATATACTTTAGAAATACATATTTATTGGAAAAATAGTGTCACTTCATTTCTAGCAGTAAAATTCTTGTTGACTAACATTTTTGCCACATGAGTGCACTCTAACTGTTTATTTCAATCAGAAGGGATTTATTGTTCTGATTGCTTATAGAAATGGAAGTTTTGTTTTTTAATAGGGAAAAATATTAGTGAAAATAAGTTCAGGAATAAGAGGAAAGAATTCATGTAACTGCTGCTAGATAAAATGTAAGTTTTCTGGTTATTTGGGGGATAAGAACTTTTGGGTGTTTGCATTCCTCAGAAAATACAGAGCATTTTTCACAGACAGATGATGTTATTTCACCATAAAAAATTTGGTGTGGGAACCCTTCTGCTTGGTAAGAGCACTACAGTTTATCCTTGTGCACTCTCCACCTTGTAATATTAACAAATCATTAAAGTTGGAAAGTGGACAACTCATGGAAAGTGAACAACAAATTATGAGCAATTTCTACTTCCTCATTTTCCTCTTATTCCTCATCATTGTCATCAACCTCTTAGAATCAGACTCATAGAAAATTAGGGTTGGAAGAGACCTCAGGAAGTTATTTAGTCAACTCCCCTACTCAAAGCAGGATCATCCCTGCCAAGGCTTTGTTGATCAAAGTCTTAAAAATCTCCAAGGATATAGAGTTCACAACCTCTCTGGGCAACCTGTTCCAGTGTTTTACTACCCTCCTACTAAGAGATTTTCCTCATATCTAACCTCAACTTCCCTTGCTGCAACTTGAGACCATTGTTCCTGTCATCTGCCACCACTGAGAACAGTCTAGCTCCATCATCTTTTGAATCACCCTTCAGGTAGTTGAAGGCTGCTATTAAATCCCTGCTCAGTCTTCTCTTCTCCAAACTAAATAAGCCCAGTTCCCTCAGCTTTTTCTCAGAAGTCATGTGCCCCAGCCTCCCTTACCATTTTCATTGCCTTCCACTGAACTCTTTCCAATTTGTCCACATCCTTTCTGCAGTGGGAGGCCAAAACTGGACACAGTGCGCCAGCTGTGGCCTCACCAATGCTAAATAGAGCAGAAGAATCACTTCCCTTGATCTGCTGGCAATGCCCCTTCTAATGTAGCCTAGTATGCTGTTATCTTTTTTGCAACAAGGGCACACTGTTGGTTCATATTCAACTTACTGTCCACTGTAAACCTCACATCCTTTTCTACTGCTTAGCCACACAGCCCCAAGCCTGTAGCGGTGCATGGGATTATTCTGTTTTATGTCTAGGGTTTTGCACTTCTCCTTATTGAACCTCATGAGATTTCTTTTGGTCCAGAGGTCTCTGTATCTTAGCCCTACCCTCCAGCATATCTACTTTTCCTCCCAGATAGTGCCATTTGCAAACTTGGTGAGGGTGCACTCCATCCCACAGTCCAAGTCATGGATAAAAATCTTGAACAAAATCAGCCCCAGGACTGACCTGGTCACTCCAATTGATACCAGGTGTCAACTAGACTTTGATCCATTAATTAATGATCCAAACAAAAAAGGAGGTTGTCCCAGGGGAGCGGGGATGCTGGGAGACCCCCGTGGTGGCAAAGGGTCCCGCTTACCTCCCGCAGGGCTGGAGGAGCCAAAAGGAGTCCACGCGCTGGCGCAGGCCGTCAGCCGGGCATTTATCCGGCTGCGGCTGAGCAGCGGGGGCGGGGCACGCCGGCTGGGAGAGACAAAAGGCGGCCCCGCTGAGACAATGAGGTGGCTGAGAGGAGAGAGCTGGAGCACGGAACCCCAGCAGGTGGGGAAGCAGCCACCACCCGCCGAGGGCGGGACGGAGGAGGAAACTGACAAGGACGGCTGCGAGCGGTGCAGCAGCGCAGCCGGGAGCAGCCCGTGGAGG
>NW_005842813.1:213189-214041 GCF_000455745.1 Alligator sinensis | reverse complement strand
GGGCAGGGAAGAGGCCAGCGGCACCCCAGAGAGGGAGGGGCCAAGTCGGCAGCTCTGCTGGAGGTACGCCCGGCCCGAGGACCGCTGTTGACGGCCAGAGGTTTGAGGCAAGAGGGAGACAAGGCAAGGACGGAGTAGAGGCCAGAATAGGAAGACCCTAAGGTGGTGAATGGCCGGGGTGTAGGGGAGGATGGAGCCCCGAGATTGCCAACGGAAAAACGCGTCAGCACTGAGGGATACCCCAAGGGAAGACCCCCCACTGAAGACATCATCAAAGTCGTGGCAGGCGAGTTTTGGGGTCCCCCTTGATACCAATCGGGGTAAACTTCGGGGCTCATCAGCAAAGCTCGGGTGGGCGAGTTCTGGGGCCCGGGCGAAAGTGGCGCGTGATCTCCTGGTCGAGCGGTGGCGGGTACAGAGGTGTACACCCATTGGAAGGGAGGGGCCATCACAAGAGAGGGCTATACCTTGGTAGCTCGGGAATGTAGGCGGGACGGTTAGGAAGGCCAAGACGGAAATGGAGCTGGTACTAGTGACCCAGATCAAGGACAACAAGAAGTCCTTTTTCAAATACATAGGGGGGCAAAAGAAGGTGCCAAGTAACGTGGGGCTTCTGCAGGACACGCTAGGAAATCTGGTCATTTTGCCTGACGGTAAAGCTGACACATTCAACAGTTTATTTGCCTCCGTATTTCTGAGGAGGGACCCGGATATCTCCTCCACTGGCCCCCCCGAGGGCCCTGTGGGTGGCACACCCAGGCCTAGGGTTAATGAGGACCTTGTCAGGGAATTTCTGGAGGGACTAGATGTATTTAAATCCACAGGTCCTGATGATCTCCACCCCAGAGTGCT
>NW_005842813.1:212160-212843 GCF_000455745.1 Alligator sinensis | reverse complement strand
TCAGTAAGAAACTAGGAGACAGTGGTGTTGATGCCTACACAGTCAGATGGGTCACTAACTGGCTGGAGGGCCGCACCCAGAGGGTGGTGGTGGGCGGGTCTTATTCGACCTGGAGGGACGTGGGCAGTGCAGTTCCCCAGGGCTCGGTCCTCGGACCTGCACTATTCTACATCTTCATCAGTGACTTGGGTGAGGGAGTAGAAAGCACCCTGTTCAAGTTCACAGAAGACACTAAGATGTGGGGTGAAGTGGGTATGTTAGTAGGAAGGAACAGGCTGCAAGCCTTGTCATGCATCCACAGATGCATCTTGAGCAGGTCCAAGGAGGTGATCCTCCCCCTCTATGCGGCACTGGTCAGGTCGCAGTTGGAGTACTGCGTCCAGTTCTGGGCACCGCACTTCAGGAGGGATGTAGACAACTTGGAGTGGGTCCAGGGGATGGCCACTCGCATGATTGGCAGCAGCAGGGCAGGCCCTACCAGGACAGGCTAAGGGACTTGAACTTGTTCGGCCTCCACAAGAGAAGGCTGAGAGGGGATCTAGTGGCCTGTTACAAACTAGTCAGAGGGGACCAGCAGGCATTGGGGGAGTCCCTGTTCCCCCGAGCACTACCAGGAGTGACTAGAAATAGTGGTCACAAGCTGGCAGAGGGTAGTTTCAGACTAGACATCAGGAGGTGCTAAT
>NW_005842813.1:199750-212119 GCF_000455745.1 Alligator sinensis | reverse complement strand
CATGATCAGGGGTCAGCAGGGCAGGCCCTATGAGGAGAGGCTGAGGGACCTGAACCTGTTCAGCCTCCAAAAGAGAAGGCTGAGAGGGGATCTAGTGGCAGTCTACAAACTAGTCAAGGGGGACAAGCAGGCATTGGGAGATTCCCTGTTCCCCCGAGCAATCCCGGAGTTACAAGAAACAATGGACACAAGCTAGCAGAGGGTAGTTTCAGGCTAGACATTAGGAAGCGTTATTTCTCTGTCAGGGTGGCTAGGACCTGGAACCAAGTTCCAGAAGAAGTGGTGCTGGCTCCTACCCTGGGCATCTTTAAAAGGAGGCTGGACATACATCTGGCCGGGGTCATTTGACCCCAGTACTCTTTCCTGCCATGGCAGGGGGTCGGACTAGATGATCTCCTCAGGTCCCTTCTGACTCTACCAACTATGAAACTATGAATTGACTACTACCCTCTGAGCCCTGTGATCCAGCAAGTTTTCTGTGCACCTTACAGTCCATTCATTCAACCTGTACTTCCTTAGTTTCCTTGCAAAAGTGTTGTGGGAGACCATATCAAAAGTCTTGCTGAAGTCAAGGTATATCACATCCACTGGTCTCCCTATATCCACAGAGCCAGTCACCACATCATAGATGGCAATCAGGTTTGCCCTTGGTGAATTCATGTTGACTGTTCCTAATCACCTTCTTCTCCTCCAAGTGCTTAGAAATGCATTCCTTGAGGATCTGCTCCATGGATTTTTGAGGGACTGAGGTGAGGCTGACTGATCTGTACTTCCATGGATCCTGCTTCTTCCCTTTCTTAATGATGGGCACTATATTTGCCCTTTTTGAGTTGTCTGGGACCTCTCCCAATTGCCTTGAGTTTTCAAAGATAATGGCCAGCAGCCCTACAATCACATCCCTCAGCACCCTTGGGTGTATCCTGTCCAGTCCCATGGTCTTGTATATGGCCAGGTCTTCTAAATAGTCCCTAACCTATTTGTGAGGGTTGATGATGAGTCTTCCTGGGGCAGATTATCATCTTACACTAGGATCAAGTGTTCTCTTACAGGTTTCCTGCCATGATTTTGATGAAAAAGGAGGATTAAAGATAGAAATGATTCTAGGAGAAAAGATGGCTTTTATTGACTTAGGGTTATTGGCTCCTTTTTGCAGGGCTCCACCATCCCTATACCCTGCCCTATCCATACCAGGTGCTCTGCACTTCCAATTATTAGTCTTCTTCTCTGGGAGATCTGGTTCTCTGGTTATCTAGTCCCAGTTCCCTGGGTTTTCTCTTCACCCTGGCCACTTGCCCTGTTCTTCTCAGCACGGGTCCCAAGCCGGCCACTCCCTAGTTCAAATCCCACCCAGGGCTCTCAGGACTGGGTCTGGGGATTCCTCCCTGACTTACTCTAATACCTTCTTTGTTCTCCATCTCTTCCAAGTTTCTGGAGTGGTTCACTACACCCTCCAGGCTCGGACTCACCAACTGGGATGTCACTGATACTTTGTCTCCAGACCTCTGTGGATAAGTGGCTGCTGGGACTCTTACTCAAGTCCCAGGGTTAATTCCTCTCTTCTGGTATCTCACCCCACTCCCTCTGTTTCCTCCTCAGGTTTTCTTCCTTGGGATCGATGCCAACTGCCATGTCAGCATCCTTTAAATGTCCTGCACCAACCAGCTGGGTTTGTGATTCCCCGCTTTCCCCGCACCTCCAGCTGATTGTGCTAATTGCTGCTGGTGCAATGTTTCTCCCACTCAGGTTCGCCATGCTTCCCTTCCCTGTCTGGGATCTGCCTGTTTCTCTTTGTTTCTCTACCTTTTCCATTCCTGTGGCAGAGTTGCCCTGGAACACTGTTCTTTTGCCATAGTTGGCTGCTTACCTTCTTCCCAAACTGCGTTCCCAGGTACAGTAGTCTGGGAACTAACTTTGTCTGCGAAGACTGAGATGAAAAAGGCATTGAATATTTCAGCCATTTCTGCATCCTCTATCACTAGGCTGCCTCCCCCATTTAATAAAGGACCCACACATTCCCAGATACTCTTGTTGCTGGCATAGTTGTAGAAACCTCCTTGTTATCCTTCATGTCCCTTGTTAACTGCAACTCCAGTTGTGCTTTGTGCTTCCTGATTTCATTCCTGCCTTCCTGCGCAATACTCTTATACTTCTCCTTGGTTGTTTTGTCCAATTTCCCACTCCTTGTAAGCTTTCTTTTTTGTGTTTTAGCTCACTGAAGGGTTCCCTGCCAAGCCCAGCTAGTCTTCTGACATATGTGCTAGATTTCTACTACATTGGGATGGTTTGTTCCTGTTTCCTCAGCAAGGCTTCTTTAAAATACAGCCAACTCTCCTGGACTCCTCTCCCCCTCAGACTGGCCCATGAGTTCCCTGGGTGAGTTGAAATCTCCTTTTCTGAAGTCCAGAGTCTGTACTCTGCTGCTCTCCTTCATTCCTTTCCTCAGGATCCTGAACTCAATCATTTCTTCTTCACCATCCTCTTCTTCTTTCTATTCCTCCTCATATTGCTCTTCTTCCTCTTCCTTTTCTTTGCTTTTATCCTTCTTGTCTTCATCTTCCTCTTTAGTCATCCTCTTCCTGATCATTTGCTTGTTTTGCTGCTTCCTCTCTTTCCCCATCCTCATCCTCGTCTCTCTATCTCTCTCCCCGCCCATTATATTTTTCTGGAAATGAGGATATGGATTTGAACTTGCACTCACCTCAGTGTAGAAAATACAAAGGTGGCAAAAATTCATATTTCTTTATGACTACACAAATTCCATTCAATCAGGTCTCTGCTTCATCCTTACTTGTGTAATCTGCATCATTAACTGATATGTTCCAGGCAGCCTATCCAGGCTACAACTCACTCAATGAGCTATTTGTCCACTTCCAAGGTATGTATAATGTGAGGAGGAAAGCCACAAAGCAGTTTAGGAATTGAAACTAAGCCTTCTAGAATTTAACTTTTAGATCTCTGGGCTTCTTATATATATCAGAGGCCAAGGGGACCAGAAGGAATTTGGCAACTAAGCATATATAGACAGACACAATCTGTATCAATATCAAATGCCACCAATATAACCTGCTATGATGCAACGGTTACATCTGCATGATTCTATTTCAATCAGCATGGAAGTTAGCACTGCAGGAACATGCTGAACTAGCAGATCATAGCAGCTGATGAATGCTTCAGCATGCACCCTCACCCCCTTCCCTTTACAGCAGTTAGAATGTACATTTACCAATACACCAAGGATGCAATTCAGAGAAGTGGGCATGCTGAGCAGGCAGACATCTAAACCAATAGGAAATGCTGAGGAAAAGGGGCAAAGCTTAGTTTCTCCATCTGCAATACATAAATAAACCTAGATTACAAGGAGGTTGTGGTGAATTTAATTCATGAATATCTTCATAGTAGTTAGAATATTATTCTGACACCAGTGGTGGTGCAGGGGGAACCTGAAATTCTCTACAGTTGAGGGAGCTGTTATTATTTCAGCATTTTTTTTCATAATTCCTCTTCTGCAGAACTTTTTATTCCCTATTCATGTTTGCTTTATACGATGTATGAATAATATGCATTGTTCCTATTTCATTTTCTTTCTGGCAATGTCCCGTTTTTTCTTTTTTTAAACAGAATATTATAATAAACAAACACTAAATCTGGATTTGGCCCATAAGATACAAGTCATCAGGCTTCTGCTAGGTTGCTTGTCTACTCTGACACACAGGCTGCTTACAGACATGAACCCTGCTCCCCAGTGTTTTACTTTAAGCTTGGTGTGCCCCCACACCAAGCGCAGGGCATGCTCGGAAGAGGCATCATGTTAGTTTGACTCGGCTTGCCCAACATCTATATAGATCATGCACTTTAGCAGGGCTTTCTGGCACTTTTAACTAGTAGCTGACTGAATCAACTTTACATAAAACCCCCAAAAAGCCCCGCTGAAGCGCATGGTCTATACCAGCATTTCCCAACCTTTTTCACCCCACAGCACACTTACCTAAATAAAAAAGCACCACGGCACACCCTGCCTTTACACCTGAAGCTGCCATAAATGTTAAAGAAAAATAGTGTGTTTGTTGCTTTTTCACAGCAATAAAACTTTGACTACTTGAACATCTCTTGATTACAAGAATATACATACATCTCCTTCACAAGATAAAATTATTGACTTACTATTCATTGAGTTATCACCATTGATCTGGCCAGATAGTAATAAAAGTAAAATATTGCAGATGCAACAGTGACAGCAGTTTACATTTGTGATGGGCTTTTAAAACATTATCTTGCTCTGCCATACACAGTTGTGCATCTGTAAAGCACATGAGTATTAAAAAAAAGTTTAAAATCAAAGCTGTAGAGAACTAATTAGCTGAGTTGTAAATCCTAGCAAACAAGCCCCTGGAAGCTTGTAATGCACAGAGTCTGCCTACCTTGATTTTTCCACTGCCAGCTCCAGTGCATGTATTTATAATTACAAGACTGTCAAATCACTTGAATGAAAGCCGAGTATTGTGCATGCGATAGATTTTGCGTACAAGGCCAGCCAGGAAAAATAGATCCTTCCTAGTTATACAACTACCTAAACAGCTGATATTAAGCAGTAGCATCTAAGTTGTGGCAAAATAATAGCAGAAGGCAGGGTAGATTTGCACCTTGTAGACTAAATGAGAGAGGTACAGCATGATCTTCCATGAGCCTGAGCTTATTTCATCAGATGCTGATGAATATAATAATATATAGCAGCCATTTTATTTTGAGAGAAGCAATTAGTCAGTGTTACCAAATCTGGGTCTAGATCATGTTTTATAGCAGTGGTTCTCAACCTCATTGTGCTTGAAGCACCCCTCCATAACTTTTGTAAATTGAGTTGAGTGGCATTTAGTTTCAACAACTAATTTATATATTGCAGTGCTTACTTCCTTGCAGAGGGGTGAGGTGAATGGCGAGATAGGAACAAGCTTGAGCCTGCTGTTGTCTGCTTATGTTCATACCTCCCATATCTCCTCACAACTTGTGGCACTTCATAGGATCTGGTGGCACCCTTGAGAAGCACTGTTTTATAGCTACTACAGCCTGTTGGGGCAGTAAAAAGTTGCACTGAACCCTTCTGAGACATTTCTAACATGGAGAGAGCATAAATATTATGCTCTGCATCTGAATAGCTCTACTTTCTTTCTACTGCTCATTGCCATCTCTGGAAATGCTAGCTTCTCTCATTATTTATTCTAAGGTGAATGTGAGGACCATGCTTGCTGATGAGCTCTGCATAGTGGCCTGGGACAGAGGCATCTTCTCTCCTTCTCCTCCCTCTCCCCCTCCCATCAAGAGCCAGGGCACAATTTAGACCTATTTTTCTACGAATCCACAATAACAATATTAGCACTGAAGTTGTATGAAATGGTAAAAATCATAGGGTGAAACTGAAGACATTGAGGCCAGGTACAGATGTTACACTAACACTGGTATAAGTGATTGGAAACTGGTCTACACATGTAACTGAACAGAAGTTTGGTGCACACAAAGTGGTTTAAAAATAGTGGAACCCAGTCTAAGATAGACCTGGATTGATGTGGTATTAGACTGAAGTGATTTAGGTTAGACTGGCCTATTAAACTTCTGTTCCAGATCCCCTCCCGACTCAAGTTATGTAACTCTTCTCTGGTATCCCAGGTGCCTTTGCAACTACATGCTTACTCCCCTTGCAGGGAGGTGCACTGAAACTTGGGTCATACTTGGCTCCTCTGGCCAACTGCCTAGCTAGCTCTGCCCCTGGGCTGCCACAGAAGCAAGACAGCACAACCCCTCTGCCCAGCCCGCCTCTTGCCTGTGGCCAGCTGTCAAATGGAGCCAGGTGGGTGTGGGGGCGGGGGGAGAAATGCTGGCCTCTGTGCTGGGCATGGGGGAGCAGTCTGCACCTCCTCCTGCTGCTCTGTTGTTCATGGACACAGATACAGGAACACAGATGGCAGCATTCCCCTCTCCCCACCTGCCCGCTTACAGCTGACCAATTCCTGTGGCTGGCAGAGCAGCAGGACAGGGACTGATCCCACATGCCTGGGAACTAAACAGGTGTGGCCCGCCCATTTGTCTGTGCTTGGGAGTCTGCAGCAACCCCAGGAGCCAGTGGAGCACATTAGGAGGTATATGAGAGTGCCCCCAACCTGCTAACCGTGGCTAGTGCAGGCAGCCTGTGTGCTCTCCCTTTCCCCCCCCGCACCAAAGGGTGAATGTGTGTTCTGTTTGCTCCCAAACTAACCTAGGGTGCTTAACGTGTATAACTCAGATCACTCCTGCCTCTCGTTTTTTGAACGTGTGTACCTGGCCTGATTGAAGAATTGATACCCCATGTTCAGTGATGTCATTGAAGACCAGAGTTCTTTCAGTCTCAGCCTCCCTCTCATTACTGAATCAACAGATCCATATGCTTTTCTGAAAGGCATAAAACCACCCTGCATAGAACTGTATTGAAATTTCTGCACTTAGGGTTATCCTAATCGAATCATTTCCCTCATAAAATGTGTTCTCTTATTGCTCAGATCATTAGATTTAAATGGTGTTCTTATGGTTGTGAATGTTTGGGGTCTCTACCACAGTATTCCACTCCTGGGCAAAACAATCTCTTCTCTTCCCCTCTAGCTTTAGCTTCTGTCACATTTTGAGAGCAGTTGCAAAGGTTGTGCAAGTCTAATAGCACCCTTCGAAGCTACCCATCCAGAATATGCAATAGTTCAACCTTTGTTCCCATCATGCAATTCTTTATCAATTTTTGTGTCTCTAATATTTTAACAAAAAGAGAAAATGGATGATATATTCATCTTGTCAAAATATTAGTGACTAAGCCATTTTTAAAGGACTGAGTAGGCAGTCAGTTCTGTCTTTTTTAAAAAGTCAGCATTCTCCCATGTCCTCTCCTCTATTTTATCCTGAATTTCAGAGCTAGAACATTCATCCAGGAGATGGAAGACCTCGGGTCTGTATTGTCTTGCTTTTGACTGCCCACGGAAATGGAAATCTCTACAGCATAAGGCAAATGAAACAGGTCTTTTATTCACAAGCCTTTGAACAGTTTTAGAAAAACTCAGAAGTTCAGCTCAGCATCCAGAGAGTGATATCAAGAAGCTATACTCTAAAATCACTGTCTCGTTGCATGAAGGGAAGTCATTGCCCTGTAAACAAAAGAAGTTTGAAAATGCCTTTACTAATGCTTCTGATGAACAACACTACTAGTGGATCATATTATTTCAGTCTGAGCTTGAATCTTCTCTCTTGAATATCTAATGAATCTTATGTTGTTGTTTTGTTATGTTTTTTGTACCTGTAGGTACAGCTCTAATGTCATCTGCTGATCATACCTGTGCTGGCTGTAATTGTGCTGTCTCTTCTCACTGCTTCATTAGTGGTTCCAAGGACTTGTTGGGAATTGCAGGTAGTGTTCTTTTCACTTACCTCTTATGCATCACAATTTGTATTTTCAGCATAAAATGTGATTGTACTAAAGAGAAACAGTCCTTAAGTACCTGCAGCTTAATATTCTCTGTCTGCATCTTGACCCGAGATGTTCAGGTGGTTTAAGTACTATTTCAGGGAGACACTGATCACTTGGGAATCAGTATGTGAGAGTTTCTCTCGAAAAGTCTGAACTTTTGGAATTTTACAGTAGTAGGTTTATTTGATGGCCTTTCCATACATACAGTTGTGTTTTACTTTGTCATAGTTAGCAATTCTAGGCATTAAAAGGGATTCTTTCATAGGTACAGGGTATGTGCAATGTTCAAATGAACTGGTGAAAGTTTAGTTTAAGCCAGTGGATTTCAACCTTTTTATCATGTGTGGACCCCTTTAGGAATTGCAAAGGGAGGTATGGATCCCTTTGAATTGTAAGTGTGCATTGGCGATGTGTAGGGGGTTTACGCTGGTACATGTGCACCCCCAGAGCATGGCAGTCCACCCCCTACAAAAAGGTGCTGACCCCACTGTCAGCAGCGCCTGTGGGTGGTTGCTGCTGCCCGCTCCCCCCCGGCACCAACTCTGCCGACGGCATCTGTGGGCAGTCCGCAATCTCTGCTGGCCACTGCCAACACTGCTGGCGGTATCTGCAGCTGGTCATCAACCACTGGTTGGTGCTCGCCACCTCCCTCCCCCCACAGTGTTGACAGTACTGTGGCTGCCTGAGGCAGCTCTCCACTTACCTCCACCATGCTCCCGCCACCAACAGTGTCGCCACCACCTGCCGGAGCTCGCCATACCCCCCCAGCTTCTAGGGGCATGTGTCATTCATGTAAGTATAGGTATTCATACAGTTTTTATTGATCATAATCATCTTTCTCAGACCTCTTTATACATAGTCTATGGACCCCTAGGGGTCAACAGACCACAGGTTGAAAACCTCTGGTTTAAGTGGTTGGAAACCCTACTTGTAGAAAGCTGTACAAGTATTCAGGGGACACTTGGGTGCTCTGCAGATGGGCTGTGCTGACTACCAGAAGCACCCAGCCAGGAGGTCCTGGAGCATGTATTTCAGTGTTCCCTGTCTGCCTGCAGGCAGTTGGCAGCTGATTGGCTCACTGGGGCACCATACACCCCTCCTCATGACAGACCCACTCTTCCTCTCAGCTAACAGACATCAGACCCGGAGTGCATCTGCTGTCTTTTCAAGACTATCAATTTCCCACCAACAGCCTGCAATGGAGTCTTTTCAAGACTATCAATATGAAATATTGAAATATGAAAGTTCATATTTCATAGGATTTCACAGAGGAGTCAGTAAATGGAAAACTCATCTGGGCAGAGGAGTGAAATATGAACTTTCATTTCTACCCAGGAGAACTTTTACAATCTTTTCTCTAATGCCTGATGAAGGGTGTTTGTGCCCAAAACCTTTCAATTAAAGATTATTTTTTTGCAAAAATATTGTTGGTCTAATAAAAGATATCCTCTCTACTATGAGTCCTGATTGCCTTTTGCCTCTAGATCAATATGCCTACAACCTGGATACCATTCCACTGGTAGAAACTCTACTGGAGGTAACCTCTACCTTATTGGAAGCAGTGGAAGTTTCTACTAAACCTTCCATTTTTGGGGTCCAGTAGAAACTACTTGAATGCTTGTACACTTTGTTTTTTCTACTGATGGAACTGTCATTCCACTGGTAGAGATGTAACCCTTTTATGTATGTACCCAAAATAATGATTTGAGCTTTGTGCTCATTAGCATATATATAGATAAAACGGCTGTTTCCATAGGCGTGTTTCAGGAGCTGAGTAAATGGAAGTAAAGGTCTTTGCAATCTTAATTTGCTTTGCTTAGTATCTTCTTCCTATTTGTAAAAATGTTGCAGTTTATTCTATTGAACTGTGCAATATGAACTGGTAGTTATGCATGTGAAACACTGATCTTTTACAAATCTTTGAATCGATGTGTATGGTGGTCTCTGAGCTCAGAGGAAATGCCTTATCTACGTGTTACTTAGTTGAGTTGCTTAAAAAAAATGACTGCAGTAATCCACTATCAGCAGGCAGTAGTTTCTTCTGTGTTTCGAATAAATCAGTTGTCAGTTACTGCCAGGCTCTGCCAGGTGTTCTGTGAATTATAAGAAATTGTTAGTAGGTCTTTGTCTGTTATTTGCTCAAATGTAGAAATCTCTGAGCATTTCTCTTATCTGTGCATTCATATTGGGCCAATAGTGTGCCTCTTGTCTGCTGTTTGCACAGGACCATATCAAAATATTTCTGATTAATCTTTTTTTCAGATTCTCCAGATATATTTTATCTGTAGCAACTATCTCCACTTTCAGTGCTAGTCCATTCCTTGCAGCCAGCTTGCTTTTTTTCACTCCAAAGTCTCAGAGAAGCAAAGGATATTGTTTTTTATGCCAGCTAACCTGAAATTATTGCTTCTTTTAAAATATTCACTGTATTGTCACCCTCTTTCTCTAACATTGTCTGCTAGTTAATTTATCGACCTCTTAAGAGTTGTAGTAACATTTATACTCATTCTTCTCTTCCTCCTTTCTTTCAGGGGAACATCTACTATAGGAATTTTACTTTTGAGCTTCTATTAAACTTTCAAGACATACTAATTGGAAATTATATGCTGGAGTCTTAGCAGTGTAGAAGCTAAATGTTTGCTCTCTCTGGCAACAGTGGCTCTCTTTTTTGGCAAACATGCCATGAATTAAATCCAAAGTAGATAGTGCCATTCTAGTAATCTGCCACTGCTGTTGCCCAGTGCCACTGAACCCTGATACCACTGGAATATGGCAGCACTTACTCCCTTGAAGTCAAACCCTCAGACCAGTATTGATCTCCCCCTAATCCTGGCCCCTCCCTTAGTGCTATGCAATCCACATCTGGTCCCCAAGTGCTGCTCCAATTCCTGTTCCCTCCCCAAGTGTTGCCTTGAGCCCTGACACTAGTGCCCCCTTTAATTTGTCTCTGAGGGCTCATTATGTCAACCATACCATCTGCCCATGTCACTCGTGCCACTGCTTTAGGGTTTGTAATCTTTTCCAATTGTTCTGATGAACTTCCTGACATCTAGCAACACTAGCTAGGAGTTTTTTCATTATTTGAAAATAATCTTACTGTGTTGTCTTCAGAGCTCATAATACATAACCTACTGGATCTCCTTCCTGCAACAGTGCTGTTCCTCCAACAGCTGTTTATGAAATATTTATTTTTAGCATTGTTTCTTGATTCCACAACTTTCTTGGGCTGTTTGTTCTGCTGTCTTACTATTCGAACTGTAATGAAGCTTTTTTCCTGGCATCTAAGCTAAATTTGCTCTGCTTTGTGTCCTGTCCTCGGTGGCAGGGGAGAACAGTTGGGGACATGATAGTAGTCTTCTGTTAATTTCCTTTTTCTCCAAGCTAAACATGGTCTCTCAGGTCTCTCAGCTTTTCCGTGTACAACTCACCTTCCATCCCCTTTATGATTTTTGTTGTCTGCCTCGGGAACTTCTCTAGCTTCTCGTCACCCTTCTTAAAATGTAAGGCCCAAAATTGCCTTGTTAGCAGAGTTTATTAATGTGCATGCAGTGCTGCATTAATGTATCTATGCTGCTTCCATTTCATGAGTTAGTACAAGCAGAAGCATAGTCTGAGTCAGCATGGTGCTGCCTTGAACCATATAAACATATCTCTGCTTGTTCAACACTGACTTGCATTTTGTTGGTTTTGCAGTTTTACATTGTACATCTTACCTTTTAAGTGCTAGTAGATTTTTGTTGTGCTGCTTTCTCATGCTATAGCAGAATGTCACTGACAATGGCTCGAACCTCTGACAGTCTTTCATGATTCCTTTTCTGAAACATCTCTTATGCAGATGGGCATTTTCTTTAAAAACTATCATCTTAATCTAAATGGAGTATTGAAAGTGTTTGGCTTGCTGCTTTGCCAGTCTAATATGTCAGTACCTGAATACACCCATTACAATTGCTATGGAGAGCTTGCAGTTATGTCATTTACAGCAGTATCCCTAGAGCACTTCTTGGCTTTAGGGCATTTATACGCATACTTTTCCCCGCAATGCACTAGAGATTCCTGGCTTCAGAGCAGGCTCAATTATGTGAGCCGAGGCAAAGTGCGCTGTGCTGCACGTAGTTGTATAAGCCAGTGTTTCCCAACCTTTTTTGCTCCATGGTATACTTATCTAAATAAAAAAGCACAGCGGCACACTGGATACTACAGTGGGTGGCATGTGCCCAGCCAGACGCCGATGGGGAGGGTGGTGGCTAGCCAGATGGCATTTTGGGTTGGAGCCATGCCCTCTGTCTGGTTGGAGCCATGATCCCCATCTGTCTGTGTCCGCAGCAGCAGCAGCAGCAGGTGGGGGGCATGGCTCCGGCCAGGCATGGGCATGACTCCAGCCCAAAATGCCACGGCCCACCTGGACGTGCCTGACGGCAAACCAGTGTGCCATGGCACACCGGTTGGGAAACACTGGTATAAGTGGTGAAATGCACGTCAGTGCACAGAAAATGGCGGTGATGCGCTTTTGAACTAAGCCACCTTGCAGTGCTTTAGTTCAAAAGTGTACCGCCACCATTTTCTCAGTGCTGATGTGCATTTCACCCTTACATAACTGTAAGTGCTGCAACACTGGGAGCTTTTAAAAAATGCCTAAGGTACTGTGCATATTCAGATCACACCCATATGTTTCTTTGTGCAGGCCTTCCTATTCCAATCATTCCTCCAGCTTTCCTGTTACATCCAGTTACGTAGCATGCTGCAGTTCCTTTTCCACTTTAGACCTTATTAATGGCATATGCTTTTTATACTACAAAGCTTGATTTTACAGTGTCTCGGTAGACATCCTCTGTCTTCCATTGCATTAGGAAATCAATTCTTATTTTCCTTTGCTGTGAGAGATCTTTTCATGAATT
>NW_005842813.1:196038-199740 GCF_000455745.1 Alligator sinensis | reverse complement strand
ATTAGGATTTAAGCAACTGTAAAAAATGTGAAGCCTTTCACTCCCAGTTCTCATTTTGTTGGTGTTTGTTACACATAAATGTAGATTTTACTGATTTCCTGCATACTTGCATCAAGCATTGTGTCCCCTCCACCCCACTGGACAAAGTTAATGCTTTCCATATTTGGCTGTAGAGGCTGCCAGGGACGTGATGTGGGTAAGGCTCTTCCTATATTATGTCTCCGGGCTTCAGTTACCATGTGCCCCACTATTAGTTGTATGAGCATCATTTTTTTCTAAGACTAATAAGGTAGTTGTAAGTGCAATTGCTGTCCTCTTTTTCCATCTTGTAGCCAAAAGAATGTTGTGCTGATGCTTCTTAGCTGTTCACTTGGAGATATTTTCCAGCTTCACATACTATACTGCTTACTTTTTCCCCCTATTTGCCTGTACAGCATTCCTGTACAAACTGATTTTTGCCTCTTAGTACTTTTTGCATATCTTCCCTTGTGCTCAGGACTCCTATCTTGCATAATACAATCCACATCTATGGCAAATCTGCTCCATTTCTGCCCTTGCCCTATATTTCTCTTGTTGTGTATCCCTTGTACCCTGGCATTTTACCTTTTTCTCTTTATTGTGTGTTTTGTGTGGGGTTGGATCTATGAGGCATTGAGCTATAAGGGTGAAGTAGGAAAAGAAATACCTATTTTTGTCCAGCAAATGATGCTGAGACAATAGTAATGGACTAGGCTGCTTGGCACTGACAAGTCTGATATGCATCCAGATATGCCCAAAAGCAGTACTCTAGGCATGTAACAATTTTTTTCTGTCAGAAGCTTACTTACCTATAGGCATTAGCACTTTCAGAGTTAGGCAGCAGCTGAGTAGGGGATCTAAACTTTGAACATAGGCACCTAAACTGGCAGTTGGGCAACCAATTCTATCCAAGTCCTTCTGGATGTAGGCCTAAGTGCATAACCTGGATGGACATATGCACCACATCTGATCACTGACAAGAATATAAGGACTGAATGGCAGGCTTTTCTTGAATTTTTTTTCCCCTGGCACTCAGTTGGGATTTTCAAAATTGGATGCCTAAAGTTACCATGGCATTTCACATTTAAAGCACATAAATGTCATCTGGCTTTGAAACCTGCTGAGCTCTCAGCTGTTCACATTGCATTCAGCATGAACTACTGGAAAGTTAGCAACTTTAAAAATCAGTTGGCTCCTTTATGAGTTTAAGAATGAACACAGAAGCTAATTTTAGGCATCCATATGTGAAAATTTTGATTCTGATCCTTATAATTTATTGCTGTTTTATGTAGTTAAATGTTATTTGCAAAATTGCTCACATTTTTTCTTCTATTTTTACTATGTTCATGATGAGACATAGAAAATTAGGGTTGGAAGGGACCTCAGGTCATCTAGTCCAACCCCCTGCTCCAACCAGGACCATTCCCAGCTAGATCATCCCAGCCAAAGCTTTGTCTAGCTATGTGTTCTATAGATGTGCTCTGTGCTGGCTCCATTTAATCAGTACTGAGCACATGCTACTTTTGGCAGCAGTGTAATGACAGACATTGTATATAATGTGTTTTCCTGGTATACATTTATGAAACAAGGGGATTATTTCCCCATGCTGATTGTTGGGGAGGAGAGGCAGGGACTTGTCTTGTGCTCAAGTAAATGTACTAAGTGACATGTAGAGCAAAATTAAATCATTGCATGAAGAAACATAACATAATGCTGCTCTGGACTTAGTATGGTATAATAAGTATTCTGTTCTGACTTAACTCATCCAGTGCCAAAGGCTAAGTAAATTGTCCTGATATACATTCTAAAACTATTAGGTTCATGAACTGTGTAATTTTCTTGATGCAACCTTAGCATGAGACTTGATCTAGCACTAGTTAGCAGTAAAAGCAAATGGCATAAAGGATTTCCTTAGTTACATGTACTTATTTTTGGATCTCACAAAAATATACATGCTGCTTACCTTGATCATTGCAGTTTTCTTGTTTCTTTGGGAGAGGTGAGAGCTTCCTTTGTATAGACAAAGGAGAATAAAAGGACCAAAACTGAAATTAGTGATGAAGAATCTCTCATAGGAGAGTCCAGTGAGAGGGCACACTCACTTTTTCATATAGAAAGGATAGGGCACATAGCGAGAGCCTGCACCATCATGGGGTTGTCATCTGGGAACCTGGGCCTTTGAGAGAAAGAAATGCACCATTTTCATAAATCAGGGAAAAACAGAACCCCTCAGCACTACAAACCCAACAGAATGAGTTTAACCCCTACAAATTACACTTTGATCCCCATCATTTTACATGCAAAAGCTTCAGTAATGCCTCCTAATACCCTGCCCCCCTCCCAGGACTTAACTGCAGAGGAAGAAGCCCAGGGATCTGCAGTGGGCTATTCAGTAGGAAGTGTGGATTCAGGATTACAATTATTCAGAGATGGAACCTATCCTGCCCTGCGTTGATAGCCTCATTCAGGCCATCAGCTTCCCCCTGGGAACCTGCAGGAGAACAGCTCAGGTGCCTGCTAGTCCTTCTGCTACAGGTGTCTTCCTCAGGAGTGCCACACTTCAGCGTGCAGAACCACACTGCCTGCTCTGGCTCATGCCCTGGGTTTGTATGCCTGAAAGGCATTCCCCTCCCACCTTTTTGATCAGTTATCTTCCCCGGTCCTCCATAAGGTTTTCCCTGTCAATCAAATGCCAGCCTACCTTCCTGCAGCTGTGGCCCCAGACAGCCGGCTGAGACTGCTGTATCTTTTTGAAAGGGCAGGAGCCTCCTAGCTCCCTGCCACAGTTCCCTCTTTTCCCCTTCACTTGCTCCCAAGTATCAGGGTCTGAGTCCCCTGTTACAGTGTCCAATAAAGGTGTGCTGCTATCTAGGAACCTATACTGGGTGGCTTTATTCCTTGGGGATTCAAACGCATAACAGCTCTGAGACAGGGAAGGAAGGGGCAGGGCTGAAGGCAGTCCTAGTCATGTAGTGGTGTGGTTCAGTGGTCAGAGGCAGACAGGAATTGCAAAGGTGAAGCGAAGGGACAAGTTACTGTAATGACTCCTCCTTGGCTTATTCATTGGAGTAGATAATGGAGGCTGAGCCATCAGTGCATTCAGGGTGGCCTAAAGCTGGGCATGAGTGGATCCAGATTCTTCCCCCACTCAAACTTCTTGTTTTTGTATTTTGAGGGTGGAGGCCAGCTGTGCAGAGGCTGAGGGGTGGCATTTACAGCCCTGCCCTCACCTGCCCCCATGCTCAGGGGTCATAAGGGGTGCTGGGAACTGTTGGGGGGAGTTGGGCTGTGAGGGGCTGGATGGTGGAGGGGGTTTATGGCCACCAAGTGGCTTTTGCAGGGTGGGGGAGGGAGCCATGGGGTAAAGGGAAGTTGGGTAAGGAGAGGCTGGGGCATTATAGGGATAGGAAGGCTGAAATGCAGATGAGGTGTAGGGCTGAGTGGTTAGTGGTGGGGGCTGTGGAGCTGAAATGGGGTGTGAGGAAGCCTGGGAGTAAGAGATACTGTGTATAGGGGGTTTCCAGGGGGTGTAAGGAAATGAAGTGAGATTTAGGTTCTCAGAGGTGCAGTGGAGGGCTGTGGGATGTGAAGGAGATGGCAAGCAATGAGGCATGATGGAGATAAGGCTATAGTAGGTTCATGGGGGCAATGAGGGGGCAGGGTAGGATGTAGTGAAGTGTTGGG
>NW_005842813.1:187378-196018 GCF_000455745.1 Alligator sinensis | reverse complement strand
AAGAGTGGAGTGGATCCAGGGACATTTTATGTTGCAGGGACAATGTATAAAAGGCACAGAGAAGCACTTTGGGGCCGTGGTGGAATGTCTGTAGAACCCATGTGTTGGATTGCACGGAGCAGTTTTGTTTGCAGCTAGGCTGAGGTGTAACAGCTGTGCTCCCCTGGTACCAGGTGGCTGTTCTACCCTGGGGTTGGTAGTAAGCATTTCCATAATCTCTCTAATGTTTTCATGTCTTTTAAAAGTTCCCTTCCTCTCCTTGTACACTGGAACTGATTGTCCTCAGGATTACTTGACCTGTTGTAGATTTATGAACTCCAAGATGCTGGAAACCTTTTCTTCTGTCACAGAAACAACATCCAGACTTTGTTGCACAGAAAATGATAGTGTTTCAGAATGACAGATATGGGTTTAATGGATATATGAGGCAGTCAAAGTATAATGGGTGCTTCAGGGTTTAAATTTTTTTCCTCTAGGAACTGGAAACTTCAGTTTTTATTTTCCTTATTTTGTTTTATGTCAATTATACTCAAGCCCACAAAATGTACATTTGAGGGTATTGAGGTGTTATAGGCTTCAGGGATTTTTTCTATTTTATTTTCAGACTTGAAGGGATTTTATTACACTAGATTTCCTTTTTCATCTTCCATCTTATCATATTGCTTGTGTATCCAAGAATGTCATGAAGTATTTTGCATTTATGCACAGATTGCGTTTTTCAAATGCATAAGGTTTTTTTTTAATTTATTCCTTTTTCACTTTATTAGGTTTCTAAGTTTTGTCAGTCTGGGTTATTTGAAATGACCAGAAGTTTTAGATAGTGCTAGAGTAATGTTGTAACTGCATTGGTCCAGGAATTATCCTGGACTCTTTCCTGCCCAGGGCAGGGGTCAGACTTGATGATCTAATAGGTCCCTTCTGACCCTAAAATCTATTAAATCTTCTTCAGTAAAGCCAGCACAGAATAGCAAACTTTTTTTTACTATGTTGTCCTGGCTTTTACTGAAGACAAATGTCTTGCATTCAAAAACTTGTCTAACTATATCCCAGCTATGCGGTTGGTGCAGTAAGAGATGCCACCTTAAGAAATCCTTGTCTCTCACAAAAGTTTAATATATATTCTTTGTGCTGCTATGTGGTTATTTGCTTGGTAATCATTGGGTTTATTTGAGATAAGAGCTAAAACAAAAGTAAAGAACTTTCCATAAAAAAGGAAATGTGGTAACTTTGCTGTTTTATACTTTTTTCCCCTGCATCATTACAGGTAGAATTTGATCTCTGTTGTATTGCCATTATAATGGAGATTGATCCCACCACTGTCCCCCATTGGGAATTTGAACTGGTGAGCATTTGGAGTTTGTATTTTTCAGGGATTCTCTGTAATGACATTTGTTGCTACCAAAAACATTAGCACAGTTTATTAAAGTGATTAGAAATTAGTTCAAGAGAAATCCATTACTTCTGGAAAATGTTCAATATACCTCCAAGTAAATACATGGCATGTTCATATGACCAGTATCATCAGTTTCTAGGTTGTGGATACTACAGGATATGCTAATAGGTAAACGCTTATGGTGTTCTGGACAGGTAAATTGAAAAAGATGTTATTAGAGGTGCACTGATACATTGGTCCAATATCAGATCGGTACTGATATAAAGCAAACTGGCTGCATCAGCTATCAGCTCGATGGGGCCAATAATTTGGCCAATAAATGCCCATGCTGTGCGCAGCTGCAGCACAGCAGTCAGGCAGCGAGGAGCACAGCCAGCAGCGTGGAGAGCTGCCTCCAGCTGGTAATTCTGTGGTGGAATGGGAGTAGGGAGGGAAGGGGCATGGGGGTGGCAGATCAATGCCCTCTGCTGTGAGACAGGGGGCAGGGGCAGGTGCTGCCCAGGTGGGGTGGCTGTGGGACTGGAGCTGCAGCTCATGGGGAGAGAGGCAGCTCCTGCTGCTGCTTGCACCCCAGGAACGCATGGGGGGTGCGCCCCCCAGATCTGTGTGAGGTGAGATGGGGTGGGCTGTAGTCGGGGCTGCACAGGGCTCTTTTCAGTGGGGGCTGGGCTCTGACTAGGTGCCAGTGGCACTGGGGGGATTCTGCATCCACCCCAAATTTTGACACCACTTGACTCCCAGCACTGCCGGCACCAGCTGTGGCCCTGGATCAATGTCCCACCTCCATCCATGCGCTGGGAAGAACCAGGCCTGTGGCTGGCAGTGGTGTCACTGGGAGCGGAGTGGTGGCAAAATTTGGGGTGGATGTAACATCCTCCAGCACCACTGGCACCTGCTCTGAGCCCAGCCCCTGCCGAGGAGAGCCCCAAGCAGCCCCGGCTGCAGCCTGGCCTGCACAGATCTGGGGGCCAATGCCCCTCCCTTCCATGCCCTCCTGGGGTGCAAGTAGAGGTGGGAGCCACCCCTGCCAGCATGAGCTGCAGCTCTGCCCCCCCGCTGCACCTGGGCAGTGCCTATTCCTGCCCCCTCCTTCACTGCAGGGGGCATTGATCTGCCCCCCTATGCCCCTTCCCTCCCCCCTCCCCATCTACCACACTGGACTTACCAGCTGGAGGCAGCTATATCAGAAATCAGATCGGTATCAGCCAATATGCCTCCTTACCTATCAGCTATCAGTATTGGCCCTAAAAATATGTATCGGTGCACCCCTAGATGTTATCAATTACATTGCCCCACTCTGAAACCTTCACAAAATGCAGAATAGTGTGGACTGGAAGGAAGACCAAAGTGCTTAGCCCCTGAAAACACAACCCTTTCTGGCCAAGGAAAGTTTGAAAAAGTGCAGGGCAATGCCTGAATAAAGATTGCAAGAGATGGAAAAAACACATTCAGTTATTAGAGGGAGAGCAGAAAATATAAAAAACATACATATTTTTAATAAATTTATATTATCCAATATGGCACTGTTCTTTTGCAGAGCTGCCATAGGAGTCATAGCCATTTGGCTCAAGGATGACAATTCCAGCTGTTGTTGGTGTCATGTTCAGCATAAGGATTAAATTGTCTACAGTGATTTCTGGAAATATTTTTAGTAAGTAGCAGTACTGAACTGGCAAGAAAAGTAAGACTGGAAACTTTACAATTGCAATCTGTGTGATGGCTTCCTTTACCTGAAGTGTCATAGTAAGTGGCTCATGTGGCTTCCTTGTGAGAGTTTTCCCACAAGGACCCGTTAAACAACTATTTGCATGCACTGGACTTTATTCACTGTGACCTATAGGTCACTTGGCATTTCTGTCAGGACAGACCTTATTCAGTAAGTGGTTTGCTGGTGCACAACCACAAAACTTATTACAGAGAAATAAACAAAACAAAACATGGATGAATTTTAAGCAAGATGTCAAAAGAGAATGTCTGGAACCAGTTTCATGAGACTTCTTGTGCTATAGCATATCCATGTAACATTTTTACAGTTACTTATAAAGGTAAAACAACACTCGAAAAACAGAAAAACAAAAACAAACCTGACAGAGATCAATGGAGAGAGGTCTATTAGCTACTTTTTGAAGCCATGAAGGCTTTGCTCTTTCCTCAAAAAATGTCCAAGTATCCTTTCCCCTCTTCACTTCTCTTATCCTTATCACTGACATCTCATCATGGCCACCATGACACTACAAACAGATTTTATAATGATACTACATACCATGTCTCACTCCCAATTTCAATAAATACAGAAATTTGAAGAATGGAACAGCCTATCTTCCAATACCTCCTAACTGCAGAGGAATCATTACACTGGGAATGATCCTCAAAGTTGTACTGTCTTCTATCCCAGGGTACAACTAGAACTACTGTACAAATATTTACCAATTTCTAGCACATTATTTGTAGCATCAAAAACCATTTATAAGTAGTGTTTTAGAATGTAGGTTTTGCGTATCAGAATGAATGCTGCAGTATAGTAGTGCCAACATGGCTACAACCAAAAACCCAGCAGTATAGTAGCTTTATTTATTTATTTTTATATACTAGCAGGACCACAGTATTTTTCAGAAGAAAATTATTGTGCTCGGTTTACTCCATTTTCTTTTCCTTTCTCATTTGCAGGAACTCCTGCTGGGATAAGTGAAGTGAACTTGAATACTGTTCCATTATGGGTTTTGTATCCCATAGGAGGGGAAAAAGTGTTAATGTGTCACAGGTTACAGGAACTCTGTGGGAGTCCTTTGAAAAAAATGAGCTGTTGTGAATTAGCCATTGAAGAATGCTGTCAACAACAAGATGCAAGAAAAGTTTTGAATCCAGTTATGTTTAACAACTGTATTCTAGCTCACTGAGTCACTTGTAAAAGGAAAAGAAAATAATGGAATGGGGAGATAAGGCTAATGTGCAAAGCTCACAAGAGATTCTGATCATAATCTGAATCTTCCCATAGTCTGATTGTTGTTATACATAAGAGACTTTGGGACCATCTCTAAACAAATATAGAAGAAACAACAGAGTTCCAGCTTGGGAAAACTGCAAACTGTCTGCCCAAAGTGCAGTACCCAGCACTGTCCTAGGGATAGCACTCAGAAGGCATGCCTACACATGACACTATGTCACCATAGCTATGTGCTACGGCAAAGTATTGTCCATGGGTGTTTACACGTGACCAGCAGCTATTACACCATACCGGTGCACTCCCCCATTGTAGTGCACTGCTATGTTAGAATAGCTGCTAAAAATAACCGCGCGCTGCATGTACAGCACTATATGGGTGGTTACTGTGCTTTAGGACTTTTGGAAGTAGTAAAGCGTAGTACAGTAATAATGTCGCCATAGGGCAACATGTATACATGCCCCAGAGTGTACAGTCTCCCTGAGTGTACATGGCCTCTGCTTGTTACCCCTGCTGTTTTGCAGAGTACATAATTAGGCATGTCAGTCACACTCTGCAGCATGCAGCTACAGCTATTATTTCCTTTTCATGTAGAAGTGTACTGGTAGCAACTACCTTAGCCTTGTCCTATAAAAGTGCTTCCAGGCTGGTAAACAGTAGGAATGGTTAAATAGAATCTCCATATTGAAATTATGAAATAGAAAGAAAAAGTTCCTTCATAATTTATTTTTATGAGAAGAGTGTAACATTTATAATGTCTATAACTGTTCATTTTATCATTTATAATTACTTACAAAACTCACCAATATATTAAAAATGTTATATGGTTTGGAGAAGTATAACCTTTCACGTTTGGGTCATTTTTAGAAATTACCAGGAATAAACAGGTTGTTATGATGCAGCATAATGCATTATTGACTATCTTTTAAGACAACTCATATGAAGTTCTGATTTGTAAGAAAACATCACTTTCTATGTTTTCTTCTCCTAAAAGCAAACAATTTCTTCACACATACTTTATAAGGGAAGGAAATAAAATTAATGACTTTTCTTACACATTAGTTCATAACAGCTTTTTTAAATGAAGCTGATTGCAATAGATTTCAGTTTTAAAGTTATGCCAGATTCAGTAAGAAATTTGGCCTTTTGAATTACTCATAGTAGAAATAAAGTGAAATCAGACCTCATGAATAAGTTATGAAGGCTGGTTTAAAATCAATAAATAGCATGTTATGCATACGGAAGCAATTCTACCCTTTACAATATGCTGGCGTCATGACTTTCTGTGAATGAGAGCCTATGCTAGTCTATCAGTCTCAAATTACAAAATTACTTATCCTCAGGGCTTTAAAAAAAATCTAATTTAAAGTACTGGATTCTGGTGAGAATAAGAAATATCTGCTGCAAGATGTGGATAGATTCCAATGCTGAAGAAACAAGAAGACATGGAGAGTATGGTACATAAGAGTAGCTGCCTCATTTCAGAGGTATCATGGAACTTGATTGGAGAGTAGAGCTTCTTGAACACCTGTACTTAGCGCAAGGTGAAGTGCTCTAACTTTTGAGCTTTAGTCTAAGCACCCACAGGTAGGTAGGGAGCAAATGGAACATGCTACCCCATGAGTGTAGCGGGGTTGGAGTCTGACTGCATGGTACTTGGAGAGGGTTGGAGCCATGCCTGCCTGCCTCCCAGCATGCCCTGCAGGCTCCCCGGGCTGCTGAAGACTCCAAAATATCTAAGACCTCTGTGTGGCATCTGCGCATGGACCACCATGTCCCCAAAGCTCTGCCATCGTGACATGCACTTTCCTTCATTTCCTGGCCTGCGCACTCAAGCAGGGAGACCTAGGAGCTGCAGCAGGTCCTCCAGATTGTCCTGTGTGAGTCTTACTGGAGGTTACAGGACATCACAGCCACCCACCTGGATCTGATGTGGCAGTGGCTTTTCATGGCATGTGTCCTCATGGCCATGAGCCACCAGCCATCCATCCCACACATGGCCACCTCGCATACTCTGTGTCCAAATGTGTGTGTGTGTGTGTTCTGAATGCCTAGGGGTGAGGAGGAGATGAGAAGGGGAGGTGTCCCGGGTGCCTGGGTTCTCTGTGTATGTGTGTGCATGTGCCCCAGGGGTGCATGTGTGTGTGCGCATACCATCTGGGCCAGCCACACACACACACACACACACACACACATCTGGGGTAGGGTGACCACCTGTCCCTAATTGTGTGGGATAGTCCTGAAAATGGGAACATCAAGTATTAGTCCTGGCCTGCATGTCTCTGGGACAGCAATTGTCCTGGATTTTCAGTGTTGTGATGAGATCTGGGTTTTCCATTCATCGTGGGTATCTCCTTGCAGGGTGGAAGAGTTCCAGCCTGCAGGGGGCTGCGGGGAGCAGGATGCCAGGGACGCCATGTGCATGTGTGTGTGCACGTATACACGTGGCCAGGAATACAGCCCCAAGCAGTGATAGAAGGCAGCTCTTCCAGTTGCCGCAGGTAAGTTGGGGGGGGAAGATTGAGGCCCCCACAGTGAGGGAGGGAGTGGGTCAGGATTGGTGGCTGGGGCTGGGGGCACTGCCCAGCTGGGGAGGTGTATGGGGCCCAGGGCAGGCATGTGTGGCTGCAGGACCCAGCTAATGAGTGGGAGGGAGCCACAAGTGGCTCATCCAGGGGGTAGAGAGGCAGCTCCTGGCCACTGCACACACTCCCAGGGAGGGGGGCTTTGGGGGACATGTTCCTCCCCAGATTTGTGTGTGGGGCAGGAAATGATTCATAGATTCATAGATGTTAGGGTAGGAAGGGACCTCAATAAATCATCGAGTCCGACCCCCTGCATATGCAGGAAAGAGGCCCTGCATAGGCAGGAAAGAGGGCTGGGTCTAGATGACCCCAGCTAGATGCTTATCTAACCTCCTCTTGAAGACCCCCAGGGTAGGGGAGAGCACCACCTCCCTTGGGAGCCCATTCCAGACCTTGGCCACTCTGACTGTGAAGAAGTTCTTCCTAATGTCCAGTCTAAATCTGCTCTCTGCTAGCTTGTGGCCATTATTTCTTGTAACCCCTGGGGGTTACAAGGACTAAATGATGTGGGCTCAGGACTCTCTGCCCTGCTGTCCTGTCCTGGGAGCCTGTCACTGGCCACATCACCATGATGAAATGCCCTCTGCCTGTCCAGCAGCATTGGCGCACAGTTGTGCCCCTTGCTCTTGCCAGATGGGCAGAGGGCATCTCACCATGATGGCATGGCCAGCATGAGGCTTCTGGGGTTAGGGCAGCAGGGTGGGGAGCCCTGAGCTCATCAGGAGAAGTATTGGAAGAACTGGCCACAGATCTTGTGGGTAGTGCTAGCGCAGCAGCCATTGCACTGATACTAAAGAGGCTGCTATGTGCTCTGCACCTCTGGGAGGGAAGCAACAGTGCGTGATAACACTTGCTCTGGAACAGCTGTGGCCTCTGTGTGGGCTTCCAGGTGTTCCAGGGCTTCCCTGCACCTCCTTCTCCTCCAGCAGGGTCCCTATGAGTGACTTCTTCAGAAGACCCATGGTTTTGTGGGAGAGGGGAGTGTCAGTTGCTCTGTTCTGGGTGAGGAAGTGGCATAGGTCCTTGTAGAATGTCATATCATGTCATGTCATGCCATATGGTGCCCAGACCACTTTGTCAATATTTATTCATCAATGTGGTCTTGGCAAGGCACTGTGACTAATCTCTGTTGTGCCTTGACATGCGTATCTGCTGGGTGATGCACTTGAATACATCTCTGATTCAATACCCCATCTGGAGCTGGTGCTGGATGTCTTCCTCACTCCAGATAACAATAAGATCCTTTATTTCCCTGTAGTCCCAGTTTTGTGCCTGGGTTTGGCTGGTTGTGGCAGATGAGGCAAGATTGTTTGTGGTCCGTGGTGGTGCCTATGGGGTCTCATTGTCCATGGGTGGGTGTGGGTATGGTTGCAAGGGGGCAGGTGGAAAGCTGGCTGGCTGGCTGGCTGGATGAATGGATGAAAGCAGAGGTGGATTTGTGAAGGTGCAGTTTGGGGCATGTGGCTTTTGCACTCACTTCTGAGGCTTGTGCTCCCTGCTCCTGTATCACCCGAGCTCCACTGCTCAGATCAATTACACAATCTTGAAATTTCCAGGGGCTTTCAGCAGATGTCCCATGATTCTTGCAACACCACATGCCCTGCCCTGGGCTTTAAAATTTCAGCGTCCTTGACAGAGCCATCCCTAGGGGTGTACGGGGTCCGGGGCATATTAGCCTGTTTGGGGCCCACGGTATATCAGCCTGTTTGGGGCGGGGGGCC
>NW_005842813.1:178480-187357 GCF_000455745.1 Alligator sinensis | reverse complement strand
GGGTGGGAGGGTGAGTGGCCAGACCGCCCCACTCACCCACTACTAGGGATGGCCCTGGTCCTTGACTTGCAATCAAGGAGGCTGCTGGACATACCCCATGTGGTCCTGAAGGTTCCAGGGATGTCTGTCTGCTTGCCTTGGCTTGGAGGTTTAGCGCCCCACCATAAGCACATGCCCCCAACATGCTTTCACAGGAACCTGTAGCTGAGGCCAAAAAACCCTTTCAGCACACCATGTGCCTATGGCCCTGATAGCAGTGCCCAAGCCGCTGAGCCCACAGGGTTGGCTCCATTCTAGGCCAGTGCTAATCTCCTGGACTCTGCCACATGACTCCTGCTTGTGGGTGGGCCATTCCGGGGTCTGGGTGGCTAGGTTCCTGGCCCTGGGGCTCTCTGGGATGGATTCTGCAGGCCTGTGCCTGTGTGCTGGGGCTTCTCACAGACTGCATCAGGTCTGTGGGGTGATTTGTGACAGGCAGGGGCTTGGACTGGATATGAGGGTGGTCCATTGCCAGGTCTGGTGCATATATAGAGACCCCTTAACCCTTCTTCCTTCTGCCAGCCTGCAATTCATGGCTGGCTATGATATGAATACAATAGATGAATGAATGCAGGGGTCTGTCATGTGTGCCTTGTGTTCAACAAGGTAAATTTAGGTTTAGGTGAGGATGTTTTACAAGCAAGTGTGCAAAGGATCCAAGGTTTCTGGGACTTTATGTCTGTCAGCTGGATTCATGAATTTCTGTTCCTGTATCCTATACTGAACACAAGCAGTGTAAGTGCTTCTCACAATATACGTTTTACACATACATTTGGTTTCCCCAGACAAGTTGGGAAATAGTGATGCTACATATTAGTATCCATAGGTGTGCTGCTGCATATTTTGGGCATGTTCAAGTATTTTTTTATAGTAGTAGGAGTTGGGGTTCCTGTCTACACCAGAGACTCTGTAATACCATTTGAAAAACACTGTCAAAATGCATTGCGCAACAGAAACCATGAAGTACCTTGGAAAGGGCTGGGAGTAGAGGCCCTACTTATCATCACCAAACTTATCTTGATGCCATTGTGAACCATGTTAAATAGTCACATAATAGAGTTAAACATGATTTCATGTCAAAAGCCTTACCTTTATCAGGGAACATGCCCATTGCCAGAATTTAGCAATAAGCAGGTGAATGGATCTAAGCTAACTGGGAGGAGGACAGAGGCAGGCCTGGGGACAGAGGCTTTGCTGACTCTCATCAGTGACAGCCCAGGAGCAGGGTCACCCCAGCACTTGGGCAGAAGAGACAACCTCTGGCTGAGGCTAGAGTGCCACCCTGGGAGGGGCAGGGAGTGAGCAGGGTGCTGCAAAGCTCCATGGGTTGTGAGCAGAATGAGACCTAATGTAAGTTGGATGGGATCTAGTACAGATGTTCATTACATCACTCTAACCTCTAATCAAGTGCTGAAGTCTGATACCACATCCACCCAGGGTTATCTTAGAGCGGGATCCACCATTTTCACAGAGCTCTATTTGCCTTGACCATCTGTTTGGTTATGGCTGTAGAGCACTTTCTGTATACATACCACATAGTAAGTGTAACGTCTGTACATGGCTTAAAAGTAGTATCGTTGCAAACAATGATAGAATTTTGTTAACTTAATTTCTTGGTCAGCAAATTTGAATCACGTAATGATGACACTTAAAAATGATAAACAAGGAATTGTATCATTCTTTGGCTCAGCACTGTAATTTTCTTGGCTATAAGTGGCATAATGTAAGGTGCCAAGATTCATAAGGAACTAATGAAATGCATAAAAATCAGGTTTTAAATGAGCTCATGGCTTATTTTCTTATTTTACACAGTATGCATTAATAGGAAATACATTTTGGCAGTGTTAGCTTTTTAAAGGTAACAAAGTATTTATTGTGGACTGTATATACATATGAGCTATATCTAGATTTAATAAAGTTATACCTGTGGGAACTGAATGAATAGTATCCCAGGTGCACCAGTGTACAGAAGACCTAAATAGACACAGTTTACTCCATTAATTTAGTGGATTAATTCACTTTACTGGAAATCCTATTTACTTATCTGTATATGGCTTTTTTAAACAGGAAGTTTACCTTGGAGTAACTGTGAATAAAACATTCAAAAGTGCCTCAATCTCATTTATCACAGCAAGTAAACTGCTAGCATACATTTTGCTAATGTAGAGTTGACCCGCAGATACAGTCTGAACTAAGAAAGGTCCAAAGACCTAATCCCACCAAAATTAAATTCTCACAAATATAAATGTAGATAAATTTTAATAGCAAATCAAATAATGAAATACAGAAAATATGTAGAAGCCTAACAATACAGATAAGGCACATCAAGCAACTGATTAAACCTTTATACAGTGCACATTTATCTAAAGAAATAATGTTCTTATTAATGTCTGAGAGAATTTAAAATCAATTTGTCTAAGTCCTAAAGTCTTAAAAACCTCTAACAGGTGGCCAGCCTGTTAGTGAAAAAGACTTTCCCTTAGGCTTCCAATTAAATTTAAAAAGAGCTCTTATCTTAGTCCATCAGAAGATGGGCTATTCAGCAAGAATTGTATTTTAAGGCAGGAAAACAGATTCTGAGATGAATCCAGATTTCTATACTTTACAGGTTGGCTAAAATATCAAAAAGCTTACTAAATAAGGTAAAAATGTTAAAAGCATTCATAATGGGTATTACTCTAATTAATATTCACATGCCTATTCTTAGTCTATCTCTAAACTATCTTGTCTAAAATTAGCTTCATTTAAAAACTAAATGTACTTTGAGTGACCTTTAGTAAGACCTCTGAGGTTTTTTTCCCATTTAATCTTTCTTGAATTTTCTAAAAGCTTCCTACCTTGTGGCATACTCTGACCCAATCACTTCCTTTGCCTTTTCTTCTCTTACCCAGACTTTTGTTAAGTGACTACAAGCAAATGCTATACCATATCACCTTTAAGAATGTAAGGCCTACTATAGTCTACAGCAGATAATACCAAAAGTAAGAGATGTGTACCTATCCTTGTATACATTCAATATAATACTTGGTATTTTAAAAATAGAATTCAAGGCATTGTTTTTTCTCTTTTAGGCTACGGACAGGCATTCAAAAAGCCTGAGCCTAAATTGATTCAATCTTTGCAGGTTAGTCTAACCTGGCTAGGCTGAACCAGTTCGTAACCAGACAGACATTCTCTATGGATTGAAGAAATTCAGGCACATGCCTGAAGTGGCTCAGGCTAGAAGCTGGCGGGGGGGGAGGGGGGCGCTAAAGCAGCCTTCCCTTCCCATCTACAGAGCTGAGCTGAGGAGGGCATGGCCAGGCCCCATCAGAATGCTATGATTAGGAACGGGTTCCCCTCCCCACCCCCCCAACCAGCCCAGGAAGGAATGCTTATCACCCTTAACTCAGTGTTTATCAGCTCATTAAGAAAACAGCAGAGGGAAATTAGCAGCTATCTGTTGATTCTGTCTTTGTTCCATATGCCAGAGCTCAGAGGTAGCCAGCATGTTGTCTGCTAGCTAATGCTGAGAGCTGTCTGTGAGGGACAGAGGAATTCCTGCTTAGCAGAGAGTGGGGCAAGGGGGGTTGGGTGGGGGACAGAAGCCAGGCAGGTGCCTGCAGACACCGCTGGAGCTGCAGCCAGGGAGCAGAGGGGAGGGGCCAGCCCTGTTGTGGAGCAGAGAGCCCTGCCCAGCCCAGAGAGCATGCCAGGATGCTGGGGGAGTCTGATTTAATTTAAAACAGCAAGGGATCTGGGACAGACATTGCATAAACTGGTTTGAGCCAAATCAGTTAAGTCTAATACTACATTCAACCAGGTTTATCTCAAACTGGTTTCAGCCATTTTCAAATTGGTTTATGAACATTTTTTCTGTTACAGGTTTAAATCAGTTTCTGATCATTTAAACTAGTTTATGTGTAGTGTCTGTCCCTAGCCCCAAAGACAGCCATCCAAAACTTCACTGAATTGGAATGCATAATAAATCTTAAAGGAGCCTAATATTTAGGCTGTATAATCTTGTATCTTACAGCCATTAAATTCACCAAGAAATGTACTAAGCAGATGCAGCATTTTATGGCTTTATTATTAACTTCTTGTCTACAGTGGCCCACCAATTTGTGCTGCCACTGCTGTCCAGTTGGGCCACTCTCTGAGCTCAGTGCTGGTCAGTAGGGCTGCATGAAATTTTGCCAGGTGTTTCATTCCAACACGGTTTTGACTTGTTTCAAGCTCAGAACAGTGAAATCAAAATGAAATGAAAGGCTTTGAAACACACTTGAAATATTTCAAAGCTGGGCTTCCTTGCAGGGAAACAGAAAGTAAGGAGGGGGGGGAAGGGGGAAGAGGGGGGGAAGGACTGCTCTGATACTGACATCTGTAGCTGGCAAGTGACAGTGATCCTTCCCTGAGGTCCCTTCCAATCCCAGTGCTCTGCGGGAGGGATAAAAAAATAGCTGCACCTTAACATGCACAAACAGTCACACATGTCACAAGTTTTGCTTGTCAGAAGCTTGAAGTGCAGTTTCCCAGAAACCCCATGCACCTATCTCCTTGAACCTTTCAGACTTCATGACCTCAGAAGGGGCTACTGCTGTTTTCATCCAAATCTGCCAAAAAACATCAAAGTTATAGGCAGTTTTGTGCTTCCCCATTATAGCCTGTGGATGAAATGTCAAAACAGCGTCGAAGCAGCAAAACAGTTTCAATGAAACGGAACAGTGCTTTCTAAATGAAACAAAACTCAAAACGAAACACTGTCCCATTGAAACAGCGAAACGGAAGTCAAAATGAAATAGTGCTGGTTCACACAGCCCTACTGGTCAGCAGTATAACTGTAAGTGCCAGGATCCAGAGCTAGGAAATGTCTTCTAACCCTACCATAGCTGGACCTGCAGAAGAGGGCGGGAAACAGAGAATCCCTGACGTGCTTGGTTCTGTGCAGGAGGTTTCCCCCTCAGCATTGTCCAGTGTGGGGAGAGGGAATCCCCAAAATCCTTTCTTGGTGCCTGGGAAATTTTTCTCCTTGCACCTGGCTCTGTGCGGGGCAGTAATTGTCCCTCCATAGTCTTGGCCCAGGACTGAGACCCAACGTGCCTTGTTTCACTCTGGGGAGTAATTTTCTCCACTATACCTTTAACCAACTAATGACAAGTGTGGCTACACATGGAACAAGATAAAACTACACATTATACAATTACAGAGCAACTGCCCTGCAGTACATTGTTTAATTTAAACATGGCATGAGGCAGGGATGAATTAGATAAGATTACATATGATCATATAGTAGCAAATTGTCATATTACACAAGGGCACTGTAATAGGCAAGTGACTAGCATTTCTCCTTTATGGATATTTTAATGTCACCTTTCTGTTTATTTATGCTCACTATTTACTGCTCACGAGCTACTAATATTAGGTACACAAGATAAATGCTAAGTGTTGTGTGTGAACAACAGTAATGACAGAAAATGCAGAATATATTTAGGGAACTTTTTGCTGAATTAAAAAAAAAAGCATTTTCTAAAATGAGTAAACATTGTTTTCTGAGAAATTTCAAGTATTCAGATGTTTTTTCTTTCAACATGGGTAAGCAACTTTAGTTTCCCTCATAACTAAAACTGTTACATTAATGACATGTGAGTGTGAGCCTAGGATATGCATTTAAGGCTTGCACAATGACTTTTCATTTATTTCTGAGTTCCTTTTATGTCCCTTAGCTTCATAAATTCAGCAAATATTTATTCAATATTGTTCAAATTTCCTATTGAACAAGAAAAAAATATATTGTATTCATGCTACCAGTATATCCCAAGAATACTTGCATGTGAGAGTGTTATTAAAATAGGCACGGTAAATGTCAAAGGCTGTAATCCTGTCAAAGATCCTAAACATCAGCAAATCACCTGTTTCATACCATGTCAATTCTACTAATGTACTATGGCATTTGGGCTGCTGAGATAAGAATTACAGTGTGTCCTTTTCGTTTGTTTGATTCAGAATATTCTGGTCCAGCATAGATTCCCTGAAATGCAACTCGTACCTTACTCCTCTAGAGCCTCTGATATATTTCTAACCACCAGCATATAGGTTAAATTCTTAACTTTAAAATGTTGTAAACGATTCTGTTTATTTTTTATGATATGCTCATTTCAAATTTCTTACATGGTGATTCATGGTAAATGCCCTGATTTTCAGTGTTTTCAAACCATTTTATGCATACCAAACAAAAAATTATTGTAACGCAGAGACATTTTCATGGACTAAGATGATTTAGTCTCACATTATGTCTCAGAACTCTTACATATGACAACTACTTCTAGCTGACTCTGTACCAGGAAAACTGAAAAGAACACACTGAACGACCAAATAAGTAGGTAGACACAGTATATAAGCAAATACACCAAATGCTGGTTGAAGAAACAGTGTTTGAAAGAAGATGAAAAGCTTCTGAAATTGACATATTTGAACATGTTACTGGCAGGATAGGTAGCAGCTACAAAGTTTTTGGCAATTACGCATATTTTGTGGAATAATTTTGTAGCTTATTCCTCTTTTATCATGACTGAATGTGTGACTGGGTAATCACTTAAGGCATGATATAGTCATGACATACGCGTAACAGGTCATAGACTTCATAGACATTAGGAGCTGGAAAGGACCTTGTGTGATCATTAAGTCCAGCCCCCCCTGTCATAGGCAAGAAGTCTGCTGGGGATAAATGATCCCAGCAAGATAAACATCCAAATACCTTTTGAATGAATCCCAAGTAGGTGCTTGCACCACCTCTGGGGGAGTGTATTTCATACCCCAGACACTCAGACTGTAAAGAAGTTTTTCCTTTTATCCAGTCTAAACTGGCCTTCCAGGAGTTTGTGGCCATTTGATCTTGTTATCCCTTGGGGGGCTTGGTGAACAGCTGTTCTCCCAGGTCCTGATGTACCCCCATTATATACTTATATGTCGATGGGGCCTTAAGCATAATATCTGTCAGGGGTCCAGAAGAAAGAAGAATTTGGTCTGCATTCTTAAATAACAATAGGCAACAGAGGATAATCTTATTATTAATCCCAAACTCAGTTTAACCTTTGAATTTTCTGAGCTCTATGACAGTCCTCTGAGCCCAATAGAATGGAGATTATCATGTATTAGATGGCCAGACTCACAAAGGAACCTACTGAGAGTGATCAGTTTTCAGTAATGTAACGTGTCCTTTTAATCTAATACAATTAGTTGGATTTTGTTTAAACAGCTAATAAGATCAAGTGAAAAAAACAGAAGGACTTTAAGTTCCCTTATGGGGTTTTAATTCCTCCCCGCCAGGTTCATGGATGCCTTGCTCAGGGAACTGAAGTATTCCTTCATGCCTCCATTCATGAAAATGTCTGCTTATCTTCTAGTCTGTAGTATTTCCCTAATGGCTGGAGAAGTCATAGCTGAATGGTAAAATGAACTCTCTTCCAAGAGTGTGTTAATTTATTTTCCTTGCGTCAGAAAAAGCTTTCAGGGTAAACTTGTTATGGGACCACATCAAGTGTGTCCTAATAGGAAGAGGCACAGCATGGTGTTTTGGCTATTGAATATCTGGCCTTTGAATCCTAAACTTGGGGATTTCCATCCCTAATTTGTATGCTGACCCAGTCAATCCTGTCAATTCTTTTTCCCAAAAAAGAAAGAAAAAACACATGGAAACTTTAGGTGAAAAAGACGGACAGGGAGAAGGGGACATCAGGAAAAAGAATCAATTCATGGGGACCTGAGGGGAGCAATAGGATGAAAGGAACTTGATTGAATAAGGTAAGGCACCTGCTTTGTTTCTCAAGGTTTATTAAAAACAAATTATTGCTCTAGGCAAGGAATGGTTAGTTAGAGCTGGCCTTACCTTTCTTATTTGAGGAGTTAGACATCAGGATTGATAACTGAGCCCATATCTCTCATGAATTATTGCTGCTTTTTATATTGGGTTAGTCCCTAAGGCCTCCATTAGTATGAGGACCTTTTGTTCTAGCCACTGTATAGAAAAATAGACCCTGCACTTAATTGCTTCTCAGGCCTGAAAGTCCATATATATATACATTATTGGTGATACATCCTTCCTGAGATATACAACTCTCTTAAATTGTCCACTTTTTTGTCTGTTTATTCTTGCTTATCTAGATTGTGGGGGGGGGTGTACACGCCCGTGCGCGCGCGCGCGCACACACACACACACACACACGCTATTGGTGATGCGTCCTTCCTGCTCTCTTTAGACCGTTGATTATTTACTAATTTATTTTTCTTTATTTATTCCCATTTTCAGAAACTCTATTATGGCTTTTCCCCTGTTTTACATTTCTGTCTTTCTATCTTGAATCCCTTTGCTTTTAACATTATTTCCCTGTTTCACTTCAGTAGAAATGGTAACAAAAAACACAGTATTTTTTCCCTATGCACATTTTCAAACAATGTTTTTCAGCAAGAATTCTCATTCCAATATTGTCATTGTTTCTGTGAAAAACTTTCACAATACAACTAAATTAAAATTAGAGACTCATGAGGCCTGTCTTAGAACATTTTGGGGGATAGGAGCGAGGGCAGCATCCAAGGGCGTGTGTAGATGACACAGGGGCCCTAAATTAAAGCAGTGGGTTTTAAAATACCACTTCAATTTAGGGTCGATTAAACCCTTGTGTCATGCACACACCCCGATGACTTGCCTGCCTCTCCGGTGGGAGGGGAGGACACGATGCTGGAGGGTGGAGTGGTTCCTGGGCTGCAGGGGTGGGGCTGGTGCTTCCCTCCACAGCAGCTGTGGCCCTCCCACCCAGGCAGCATCCTCCCACAGGCACCAGCTCAGGTGGTCCGGGGGGGAAC
>NW_005842813.1:178118-178467 GCF_000455745.1 Alligator sinensis | reverse complement strand
CCCCCCCCCCCCCCACCCCTGTGCAGCTTAGAAAGGCAGGGAGGCTCCAGGGGAGGAAAAAAAAGAAAAGATCAAGCTTGCTGTTTTTCTTGGGTGGAGCTGCTTTCCTGGGCTGCTGTCAGGCTGTCTGCAGGGCTTCCTGCAGAGCTGTGGTGCTGCACAGAGCCCGGTGCTTCAAGGAGTTTTAGTTTGCTGCTCCCCAAGTCTTGGGGATAGCTCTATCAAGCCTTTAGTCAGTGCCGATGTAGTTTGGGATCTTCTGGAAGGGCTAGACATTTTTAAATCTGCAGGTCCAGATGCCCTCCACCCAAGGGTGTTGAGGGAGCTGGCAGGGGTCATTGCGGAGCGT
>NW_005842813.1:173284-177164 GCF_000455745.1 Alligator sinensis | reverse complement strand
CCTACGAGGAGAGACTGAAGGACCTGAACCTGTTCAGCCTCAGCAAGAGGAGGCTGAGGGGGGACCTGGTGGCTGCCTACAAGCTCATCAAGGGGGATCAACAGCTAATAGGCAGAGATCTTTTCTCCCCAGCACCACCTGGGGTGACGAGGAACAATGGGCATAAGCTAATGGAGAATAGGTTTAGGTTGGAGATCAGAAGGCAATATTTTACAGTTAGGGTGGCCAAAATCTGGAACCAACTTCCCAGGGAAGTGGTCCTCACCCCTACCTTGGGCATATTCAAGAGGAGATTGGACGATCACCTGTCTGGGGTCTTGTGAACCCAGCATTCATTCCTGCCTGTGGCAGGGGGGCAGGCTAGATGATCTGTTCAGGTCTCTCCTAACCCTAGCTACTATGAAACTATTAAGTCATTTAAGGTGCATTACGGCACTGAATTTCCTACAGCCGCTAGAATTAATGCTCAATATGGCACCGAGGCATGCAAACACCAACACGATTAAAGCAGTGCAAAAGCATTTAGCCCACTTTAAAGTGTCGTGCAAACACGCCTCTCATTTTGTCTACACACAGTCCCAGTGTGTCCAAGGCAAAGTTGTGCTGCAACTGTTGCTGCTCCAGTGGCAGCACAGTCCCGGGTCATCCCCACATTCTGTTGTTATTGGTCTTGGTGCTGAACTGGTGCAACGCAAATGACAGAAGAGAGACGTTCCCTTTGAACAGCCTCTTCTGCCACCCAACCCGGTTATTGTCTCTTGGAGCAGTTTCTGCAGTTATTGTTTTCTAGAGGCAGCCTGTTTCTTGTGAAACTATATGACCACTGTAAGCCCACTGCTTACCATGTTTATGCAACAAGACAAGCTGTCACTAGGGAATAAGAATAGGGCCTTGAAGGAAAAAAAAAATATCAGTGGGCACATCTACACATGCCCCTGATTGCACATCTGGAACTGTGCAGCCCCGGTGGCACGCAGTAATTTTTAAATGCTACATCGCTGTAGCAGCAAGCCACATCACCATAGTTCATCACTAAAATGATACAGCATCTCGTGTAGACATGTCTGGTGTGTAGTAATAAACTAAACTTCATATCCATGGGCACGTCTACACATGCAATTAATGTGGAGCAATAAACTCTGGAGTTTATTGTTCCAGAGATTATTGCTCCTAGGCGTGCCATTTCAATGTGTGCCTGGGAGCAATGAACACTGCAGTTTATTGCTGTTTGTATGTGCGCCTGGGATTGCAGCATGTTGAGCCAGGTCAGAGCAGCACTGGCTGACAGAAGGCCCCAGGGCCCCAGCCTGCTAGCTGGAGGCTGCTTCCCCCCACCCTGGCTCAGCATGTTGTAGAGGGGCTGGCTGGGGCATGAGGGTGCTTCACTGTGGTGCCAGCCAACAGGCAGCCCATGCACTGAAGCACCCTCATGCCCCAAGCAGCCAGGGCAGAATCTACATTTGTGCTGCTGCAGAGATTTTTACAAGTACTATCCTGCTGTGGAGTAAGTGAGTTCACTCCAGCCTAATAGGGGCACATGTGTAGGGACACATGCCGAAACAATGACTGTGAAGCCAGTTAGTCTACTGCATAGTAAGTGTCTCATGTAGATGACCTATGTTTATGACCCCTGTTTATATTAAAGCCCTGAGACTGGATTTCTAAAACAAGAAGTCACAGTTCCCTCTTTCCTCCTACAATAGCAAACTAGGTTTATCAGGAAATGTGCATATCATTGATAATAACTACATGGTAAATAAAAAGATTGCCCTGAAAACTTGTCATAATGTGTTTTTGTCTAGAGGTCTTATGCTGGATTCTGTGACAAAAGTATTGATCCCCAAGTGTAATATAGGAAGAAAGGATTCTTCTGGCTCCTGATACTTTAAATCTCCTCTGGTGGGGATTTTCCTATGGTAAAGTAGTCTTCAGTGGCCATAGAATCAGCTTTCCATTCCTGGAACTCCTCCTTGATAAAAAGACCATTAAGGGCTGCAGTTAGTCAATATATTTTTGAATAGTTGACAGGTTGCTGTGGAGTTATGGTCATGAATACTTATAAGAAATTCCCTGGATTGGAATTGTTAAAAATTATGCTTCAGGAACTTTCAATGGTTTCTTCAGAAACAGTTAAACAATTACAAAGTAAATTAAACCAGGACTCTTCAGTGTTCAGGGAAGGCATAGAAACTCTTAAATATGTGTGAGAGAGAGAGAGAAAAATGGACAGGGTACGTTTCACAAAGCTTGGCCAGTTTCTTACACCCTGTGCGCCAAGGTAGAGGTTGAATTGGACTGCCTAGAAAGAGAAGCATACTTTCAAAAGTAACTTGGAATGAGTGGCCCATGCTTACAGTTCAATATTTTTTTTAATTGCATGGTGCAGTAAGGGCATATGAAAACTTTACAGTTACTATAAACCCTTTATTGATTGAAAAGTGAGAAAAGTGCCTTTGTTCATCCTATATAGGGAATTATGGATCATTTAACACTTACACTTCTCTCACCTAAATCAATGGGAGTTTTAGTATTAATTTCCATGGGAATAGGATTAGAGGCAAACCCAGGATTTTCTCCATACTGAAATATAAGAATGGAAACTGGACCATAAAGGTTATGCTCTAAGGCACCCATTTGTATATCTTAGGGTATGTGCAGATATTACTTTTAGGTCAACTGACCTAGGATTAGGCCCATCTAAGTGCCTATCTGTACAGACATTTGGGGAAGTTAAATTGGGCAAAAAATAATGGCCAGTCCAATCTAAATTAGTTCATCTGAATAGGTGAACTAAGTTAGATCAGGAGCGGGTAGACCTGATCTACCAAATGTCAGTACATGTCTAGAGCACAGCTGTGGGGCTGGAAAAGCCCAACCACTAACCTCAGTCCTATGTCTACACTATTCCTACTTCACACCCCAGCCTGGGCTATTTTGAGCAGCCTGACCCCCAAACACTGTCACCCCAATCCCACCAAACCCATCCCCCTGAGGATCTTGCCTGCCCCTTCCCCACACTCCAGCTTTCTTTAGATTGGGTTCCTGGTGCAGCTCCTGGCACTGGCGAATGAGTGCACACACTGCTCCCAGTCTACAGTCATGCAGTTTAAAGTAAGTGGCATGATCCTAGATCACGTGCAGCAAATGTCTACACATACCCTTAGAGCCTTAAACAAATTAATATTTTCCTACTTTGTTGATAGTGAAGCAGTTATTCTAGAGCAGGCCTGTGACCTAATAACACTTATTTTGGAAGATGAGACTAAATGACAATGAAAGCATTCCCCAATGGTCACCCAGGTTCTGTCAGCTGCATACCACCATTGTTTATAACACTGGCGTTTAACATGAAAGTAAAATCTAAAAATATTCTTATCATGCTCTAATATTGAACCCAACTGATTTTAAAAGGTTCCACACAGACTTTTACCATGTTCACTCTTACTCTAATTTTCCAGACAGCTGCATTATTTTAATTGCAGTTACAGTATTAGCAGAAGCAGAAATAATAGGCTGTATTTTTGTTAAAATATGTCTTTGCTTGACAGAACAATATTATTTTGCTTAACCTATTGCTAGGCAATAATAAGAGGCCAAAAAGACTTTGATAATCAGAATCTTCACTTCCTGTGGTTTGTACATTTAGGCAACCTCTTATCTTTGGAAGGCTGTTTTCAGAGTTTGCTTAGGTATTTCTAAAGATTCTTGGATATTCTGCCAGACACGTTACTCCTTGATACACATTTATATTTAACTGATCTGTAGAGGAAGGAATGCCTAGGCTTTGTAGACAGAAAAGGAAGCATAGGTACAGTAGCATGTTTGTGGGTTCCTGCCCCCCCCCCCCCCCCCCCAACACGCGCATCTTTCCTGTCCCAAG
>NW_005842813.1:164168-173274 GCF_000455745.1 Alligator sinensis | reverse complement strand
CCCCCCCCCCCCCCCCACCCTTAATCAGGGAACTGTTTCTGTGCACAGGATAAATTGTTAAGCTGTATAGAAAGCAGGGCCAGAAATTTTTTATGCAGCTTGGTATAAGACTGGGGTGAGGGCGGATTGATGATACTTTTTTGCAGTTCCTGAATCATGGGATTACCAATAGCAAAGTGATCTAAATCCTGTGGTAAACTGGAGAAACTTAAGGACTGCTTCAGGGTCTGGCCACTGACCACTGACCGTTGAAAGATCTTTCTGGCAGCTGGGAATATCAGGAAATACCCTGGCCACATGTGTTCCTCAAGGAACACACCCAGTACCTGGAGGCATATTGGAGGTAGGGGAGAATCATTATTTTGGCCCCGACCTGAAGTTCCTCTTATGAAAAAGGAGTCTCCTAGTAGCTCTTTATGGTGAAGCAAAAAAGCTAGTGCACAGGAAAAAAACTGGGCTAGTCCAGGCAAGTTTGATTACTGAAGTAAAAGATTACTAATCTTTCTTCCTAATATTTTCATTCTAGTTGTATAAATTCATAGATACTAGGGTCGGAAGGGACCTCTGCAGATCATTAAGTCTGACCCCCTGCCTCGGGCAGGAAAGAGCGTTGGGGTCAGATAACCCCAGCCAGGTGCTTGTCCAGTCTCTTCTTAAGGACCCCCAAGGTAGGGAACAGTACCACCTCCCTTGGAAGCCCATTCCAGATTCTGGCAACCCTTGCCGTAAAGGACTTTTTCCTGATGTCTAACCTGAATTTGCTCTGTCAGTTTGTGGCCGTCATTTCTAGTTACTCCAAGGGTTGCCCTGGTGAACAGAGCATCTCTTATCCCTTGATGTCCCCCCCTGATGATTTTGTAGATGGCCACAAGATAGCCTCTCAGCTTTCTCTTGTGGAGGCTGAAGAGATTCAGGTCCCTGGAGGGCCTTACTTGCAGGCCCCTAACCATACAAGTGGCCCTCCTTTGAACCCTCTCAAGGTTATCCACATCCCTCTTGAAGCGGGGTGCCCAAAACTGGATGCAATACTCCAGCTGTGGCCTCACCAGTGCCATATAGAGGGGAAGCATTACTGCCCTGGACCTGTTTGTGATGCACCTGCTAATTAATGCATGATAGAGTTTGGTTAGCTTTACTGATCACTTCATCACATTGACGACTCATGTTCATCTTGGAGTCAGCTATGACTCCAAGATCCCTTTCTGTTACAGTGCTGCTGAGAGGGCCATCCCCTAGTCTGTAAGCGTATTGGTGATTCCTTCTCCCTAGGTTAATTACAAAATTCATTTTGTTATTGTAGATTTATCCACAATTTGCAAAGCAAATGCTTTCACTTTGGCTGAATCCCTTTTTCTAACTTTTAATTTTTTCCTCAAAGAAGTTGTAATAATCATTTCGAACAAAAATATTTAATTCCCTGCCTAACTATGAGAATGGCTCAAAGTAAAGGTGGGGGAAAATAGTTCAAATACAAATAACAACTGAGATGATATTTGAAATCAATCTAAGCCCTAAATTTTTGTTCACTTGCAAATTAGCTCCAGTAAAGACTTTCTTTTTCCTTCTCTTTTCATCTCCTAAGATAACAACGTATTTTTCCCCCCTCCACTAAGAATTATAACATGGAATGCATCACAAAGGCCATCCTAGTCTCACCCTCTGCAGAGATGCAGGACTATTTTCCCAACTTTCCAAAAGCCACGCTGCTCTATCCTGTGTCTTCTTCCCGCCATTACCCTGTAGGAGATTTACTCTTTCTTCCCTTTTATTTCTTTATATGAGCATGTAGGTCTTCTTTCTTTCCTTAGTGAGGGAATATATCATAGACAAGGGGTAGGCAGCCCCTGGTATGTGTGCCAGAGCATGGCTCACTAGGCATTTTGCTTGGCATGTGCACATAGGGGCTGACAATGGGGGACCCACAAGGGGCCTGGTCCTTGTTGTGGCAGTGCAGCCCTGGCCCCTTCCCCTCCATCTGCCCTAAATGAACTGGGTCAGGGCTCTATGGACCCCAATGCAGCTGTTTGCAGCCTCCCCACCACCTGCTGCAAGCAGCTTGGGCCCCATGACAGGCAACAGAGGTCTGCCCAGAGCATGGGTCAACTGTTGCAGGCAGCTGGGAGGTTGCAAGTGGCTACACTTGGGGTCCATGAAGCCCCAAACTGGCTTCTTGCTGGCAGTGGGTGCACGCATGCCTTGGGGAAGACAGCAGGGAAAGGGCCATGGCTGTGCTGCCACAACAAGGATTGGGCCCCTTTGCTCCCCCACCATCCACCCCTGACAAGCCTACGTTTTACAATTTGGGATTGTGGGTGTTTTTGGCACTCTGACTAAAAATGTTGCTGACTTCTGGCACAGACACTTCTGGAATTGTGTGTGTGGAGGAAACTGAGAACCAGAAATGCTGAGCAGTGTCAAAGTTTTGGCTCACTTTTGAACCTACAAACACTTTGAGGTTTTTCCATTGTTAATTCCTTGTTTTTTGGCACTGAAGCATTTCCCACTGTGAACTTAGTCATTCGCTAACATATTTATCTTTCAAAAATTCCAGCTATTAATGCCAAGGAGATTGTCCCGATCCCAAGGACATAATTTTAATTCTTAAATACATATTCTCCTTATCCATTTCTAGTAATTATTTTATGGCCTTACCTTTTGTGCTTTTTCTCTGTCTTTTTATCCCTACAGTTCACTATTTATACCCCCTCCCCCCTGCCTTTGACATCCAACTACCCCTTTTCCATAAGACTTTAATGGCTGAGAAATTTCAGCTTAAAATACTGAAATACATTTTCTCAGAGTATTTAAGAATTCTTTTTGAATGCCCCTTCATCAGCTTCCTGTGACTGCACTTCAAGTTGTGGAGCCAGTTCAGATAAAATATTAACTTCCTCTGCCCTTTAGCTAAGACCAATTGCTAACCTACACAATGGTCAGGTGATGGCTTTGATATGCAGTTGATAAAAGTGGAGGATCTGCGGGGTGATGAAGGAGCAGATATAACCAATGTTTGATTTTATTTGCTATACTTAATTAATCTCCTCAGGCTTTATTCTAAGTTTGTCTGTGCTTTATAAGAAGTAAAATGTCCTCCCCAGTTATGACTGGGTGGTTTTACTTATAAAACCAAACTCTGTGCCTGCAACAATTCTCAGACTGGAAATATAACCAATGACCTATACAGAGCTGAGTAAGGTTTTTTGGAAAGTAGTTAATTAACCAGAAAATGAGGATTTACTCATCCCTGCTTCAGTGAATGTTATTTTATAAATATGTAGAACATTGTCAACAGGAGAGACAGAGAACTCCAGTAAGCTCTACAGTAGAGGCAGGCAAAACATGGCTCAGGAGTTGATTCTGGCCCACCAAGGAATTTTATCCAGGCTGAAGTGGGTCCCTCAGTCCCAGGCATGCAGGGAAGCCCAGGCCATCGTGCATGCCTCTGGTTCTGCCACCCCTGGCTAGGAAGTGGAGTTGGTGCAATGGCCAAACTGGGCTTCCAGAGGCCCCTGAAGCAGCTCACTGTACCTGACTGCTGCTGCCAGTTCTCTCCACACCTACTGCCAGAGGCACTGAATGGAGTGGACAGATAGGCAGGATCTCCATGGAGATTGGCATGGGACTCCCACAGGCTGGGCACACTTGGGTGGGTGGGTGGATGGGATGGGGCCGCAGGTGTGTGGGGAGTGGCACCTGAGACTGGGACAGGCAGATGGGGCTGGGATAGCAGGGAGGTGACGCCATTGGACTGGGGCCCAGAACAGAGCTACAATCCATGATCCATTCCCTGCATGTGCCTGCAATGGGTGCCGGTTCTGTGGGCAGGGACATGAGGGGAGTGGATCGCAGCTCTGCCCAAGGCCCTGGCTCTGTTATCACCACTCTGCAATTCCAGGCAGCAGCTCCTACCTGCCTGCCCCAGCCTTAGACACTGCTCCTCGCTTGCCAGCAGCCCCATCCTATCCACCCGGCCAAGTGTACCCAGCTCACAGGGGTCCTGGCCAGCCTTAATGGAGACCCTGCCCACCCACTCTGTCCAGTTCCCCTGGTGGTGGGTGTGAGGCAGCCGGACCAGCCGGGCCAGAAATCAGGGTTTGTTAAGCAAAATGGGATCGGTTGGGCAGGCGTGTGGATGGAGAGGCAGGACAGCTTAATGGTTTCAAAGAGATTTTACTTACGCCCTTAGATGGTTCTGGCGTAGGTGAATGAAGCTTGCTTGTTACAGAAAATGAGGCGAACGTAGAATATAAATAACTCAACAGGTAACAGGAACGACAATCAAATGGAGGAATGGATGAGTTCGCAACGCAACGAGCTAGCAATCGGGATAGGGTACGTCAGATATTTTTCGGCGACGGGGAGACGCTGAAAGATGATCAGTCTCTCAACGAACCTTTAAAGGTGATCTCTCAGATCTCTGGGCAGCGAGCTCGGAAGTCGTCGCAGAGGTCTCCACCTTGGTCAGAAACTGGGTAACCTTATATATGGCTAGCGGGCCAATAGCTAACCATCTTTACAGAACAATTTACATCCAGCCAATAATGTTGCACATATTTACATAACAAGGCGGAACTTTTCCTTACTATTATAAAGACCTAGCATTAGGTGCTAACTTCTAGAACCTTCCACCGAAGTACTCGGAAATATGACATAGGGTACGCCCATATCAGGTGGCCCAAACAAAAAAAAGGTGGGGGTGGTAAAACAGCTCACTCGGCCCATTGTGGCAGGAGCATTAAACTCTGTTGGGGATTTATTTATGACATGCCCCTTTGCTCATGGCACAATGGCTACTCGTTCTAACTCAACGACTACTTCATTGCCAAACTCGTCCTCATCAAGGGGTACAGGTAAACGGGTATATACAACATTGGATAATGACATGAGTTCATCTTTCACAAACCGGATCAAGAAACAAAGAGTGATAACGCCAATACACAAAATTACAGTAACTATGAAAAGTTCAAGCATGAGTCCTTTGCTGGGTGTCATCGTAGCTTTACACTTCAGGTTTCGGTATTTACGGGGACGTTTCTCTTTCCACCCAGTGTAGTGGCCATCACTTGCTTTCAAGTCATTGATACCGGCTTCTGGAAGACAAAACCTGAAAATACATGGGTTTGGTTTAGATGGTGGTGTCGTCTATAAACTCATCATTCTCGGGAAGTTCCAGTAACCTCGTGTATACAAAGGAAGATAACTTTGTTAAACGTTGTTGGATCAACTGTACAATACAACATCCCATGCAAACAATCTATGAATGGTAACAATATAGTAATGAGTGGGATCAACAAGTGTATGAGCCAAGGGGACGTATCCACCCCACCCAATTAAAGAAATCAGCCAGCCATCCCTTTCCTAGTTGAGCGATCTTATTCGTATTCGTAGCAATTTTTCTCATTATGGCTACTTGTTGCTCTAAAGGCACGGAAACGTTTGGAATACTAATACAGCAATGGGTCGTAGACAAATTAAGGTACTGACATAGTCCTCCTTGTTGTATTAATATAGCATCAAGGGCTAACCTGTTTTGCATCATCATATGCGATGTAGCTTGTAATTGTTGGTTCACCAAAGAAAATCCTAGAGCAGTATCATTAGCTAATCGCTCAACTTGCTCGGCTAATTGTGCTATTGCCACTCGTGCTTTCCCAATACCTATTCCTGCCTATCCGAAAGTACCCTCGAATCCCCATTGGAAAAATTTGCTTACACACTCTGAGCCCATGAGTGAACTCCAGACCGGGGTACATCTTTTAGAGCGACGAAGCATAGTTGGGCTAATTGGGTAAGCAGTATCAGCGCTCAAAGGTGGACAGAGCATTACTGAAGTTAAGAAACATCGTACTTCCGAAAGTATCGCGGGCAGAGTCATATATAAACGACCATCTGTACAGGCCCACAACATACCCATCAGGGCAGGGGTAGCTAATTGTTCACAGTTGCCTGAAAATGCGTGGGCTAGCCAAGCACGATTCGGGATCCGGAGGCTTTTATTATGACATGCGGAACTCAGTAGTGCCGCACGTAAAATAGGATAATAAAAAGAAAACCAAACTCGACTACCGAGCACATTTACCTCTAAAGATGTGTCCCATACAACTTCAGATGGGGGTTGTATGAAAGGTGACGGGGTAACTAAGGGTTTCTTCTTTGGGTGAGGACAAGTAGCGCAAGGTGGGAGCGGAAGGCACCAGGGAGGACTAATAGACTGCGGGTCCCAGGTCAGTGAACTATCTGGCCTGGACCAATCTATACCTTGGGGGTTGATTCCCCATGGGATTCTGGCACACGTTATCAGTTCAGATACTGGTGTACTGGTTTGATCGCCATCGTCTGTTAATGGGCTATAATTTACATGACAAAACTTCTCGGTTGTGTCGAAGTGGGCTAAAGAGAAATTTTGTGGCCAACCGTAACTGGTAGTCATCCAGGGATTACTCCTTGTTATATTAATAGATGTACACGATTCTTTAGATCTAACATTAAACCATTCGGTAACATTCAAAGGAATCAGATAGGGAGTAAAGACAGGGTCATCAACTGAAAGAGGAGGACGTAAACAGGCGGTGAGACCATCTCTCTCTGATTGGTCACCTATGGCTTCAGCCCAACTTGACAACATTGCCAAAACAGTGTTATCAGTTGTAGGATCTTCTACATCAGATAAAGTAATTAAAATTGGGTTAGCTAACAAAAGTCCAAGCGCGAAAATGTTGTAAGGCATCGCTTTCTCTCTATCTCTGCGTCGATGGTTGTCTCGTGCTCGGAATCTCAGCATAGCAGCGTAACACACTGGCCCTTGTGTCTTCAGTGATGTTCTCCTTTTCTTCTCTATCTCAGGATCAGTTGTCGGTTCTTTTACTTAGGGACCTGTAGGAGACAAGACTTTTAACAGTATTAGTTACTTGGAACATTCATCTGTAAAGTTCGCTGAGTCAGTCAATTATGGTGGGCTATGATAAGAGGACGATCAGGCTTTTCTTCTAACCAAACAGAATAGGTGTTCAGATATGGTTCAGATTGACGAACCGTTCCTTTATGAACCAGTGGATGCGATTGATGCGGGTGTGGTATGGTATCCCATACTAGTTCGTCCGGCTGAAACTTTGGTTCCCACGGCGAGAGTTTTCGGGATGTAGACTCGTCCCATGAAGGCTTTGACATATTTAGGGAAATTAGGACATCATGGTTATGCTTGGTCCAATTCTTATACGTCCCTCCGCCTCTGAGACGCAATTGTTCCTTGAGCAGACTAATATGCCTTTCTACGATACCATTCGACTGTGGGTGGTACGGTAGATGAAAATGCCATTTAATATCATGAAGTCTGGCGAATTTATCTATCGCATTAGAATTAAACGGAGGTCCTCCATCAGATTGGATTTCTTGGGGTGTCTTCCACGTCACAAAGGCAGCGGTTAACGCAGTGATGACAGCGACAGCATTACTTTTCCGAAAAGGAACAACTTGTAATTGCCAGGTTTCCGGTTCCTAGATCGACTATGACCAGTCCCTTATTCGGTGGTTTCGCTCCTGGCAGTGGTCCTAATAAATCTACTTGCCACATCTTCCCTGGAAAGAAGTGTTCTGGGCTTAATGCTCCGATTTTGTGACTCGTCCGGTGACATTTCTCTTTTGCGCAGGCCTCGCAACTCTTAGCGACTCGCTTCCAGTCAGCTTGGGATGCATACTGACCAGAAGAACTAGATCCTTGGGTTTTAAGTTTCCGTTTTTGATAACTGGCTTGAGGGTCGGGATGCCCCCAGTGTTCATGGAGCCATATTAAGAATGGATCAGCTTTGGGGGACGATCCTGGAATCGAGACCGCCAGTACTACATCACGTCGTGAAGGGTCCTCTAGTAACTTATCAATGGTTTCATGTACTGGATCAGTATTGAGCCTATGTGAATGCATATGTTTCACCAATGGCGGTGTTACAAATGTGGAGATCGCTCCCCAAATATCTTGCCACACTGATCGATTTTCTGTTTCTTTTGCTGTACCTGTCACGATCTTATAAATGTACAGGGAGTCGATCGCTATAACTGGAACAGGGAGTGTGTTATCGTGATGATCAAGACAGTGTTGTACGGCTGCTTTAAATCCTAGGAGTTCACAAAGTTGAGGGGAACTCACTTTTGGGATTGAATTAATTACTTCTGCTTGACGGCACGGCTTGCAATAGTACCCATATCCTCCCCCTTCTCGAGAGGTGCTGTCTGATCCAATCCACGCAGGGTCTGTGGTTCCATATAAAGTAGGTGTGCAGTCTTTGTCTAAATCTGGGATGAGTGTCGCGTCTTCATGCTTCCAACAGTGCCAATGATACTGATGATTAACGACTAGTGTGTTCCACGTTCTGGGTTCCCCTTGGAAGTGGGGGTCGATTCTTTCTGGGTCCATTGATGGTATTAAAGTGGCTAGAGGAGCTTGAAGGGTCCCGTGACCTGATGACAGTGATTCGGCTAGCTGGCCTGCAAGAAGGACCTTCGCTAGATGTCCGTAACGATTCTGTGTAGCTTGCAGGGTCTTATGTGCAGCGAAGGTGATCTTTTCACGACTATTATGCACCGTGGCCCACACGTGGGTGTCAGTATATCCTAGGGTAATGACTAAAGGTTCGTCTAAATTAATAGCGACAAGTGAGGTGGTTCTAATAGTGTCCAAGAGACGTCGGAGATGGTCATCGTCTTTTGTCGTCCATGGCGTGGACTTTCGAGTCTTCTCTCGGATTTGACGCTGTAACTTTGCAACAATAGGTAAGTGTAAAGGTGGAATGTACTGCTGATACCAGTTGAGATGACCCAGGAGTCGTTGAAGCGATCTTTTGTCCGTTGGAAGAGGTCGTGTTAAAGGTTCTAAGTCTGGACTTCTATGAGTGGTGCCGCGTCTAGTGGTGCCTTCCAAAGTGGTCCCCAAGAATGTAATATTCGTGGTGGGATGTAGGTGTGATTTATTTAAATTCATGGTCCATCTGGCCTGTTGGAGGTGGTTGACGAGACGGGTAGCAATTTCTCGGATGACCTCAGTACTTCGACCCATGATAGCGATATCATCAACGTAATTCCAAATTTTATATTCCTCATTCTGTAAGTCCCTATT
>NW_005842813.1:162584-164127 GCF_000455745.1 Alligator sinensis | reverse complement strand
TTGTGCTAGTGGTTGGCATCGTTTATTAACTTCTTGGTAATCTACAACTAAACGGGCTTCGTTAGATAACCTGGTTTGGCTACTCCCCATCCTGGAGACAGGTAAGTACTCATTGTTACTCGCTTAATACAACCCTGTTCCTTGAGTCATTGTAGAAGACTAGTAAGAGATCTTTTAAGGGCGTTCTTCGTTGGAATTGGATGGTATCGCCAGACGGAAGAATTGTGAAGTTCTGGTTGATGCCATTCCGCCTTAGATATGGTAATAGGAAGCACTTGTAAAACTTGTTCCTTGAGATTTAGCTTTCTTATTCCTGGAATACCTAAGATATTAATATTTCCTAATACTGCTTCTAGTACCATTCCACAAATTATAATTCTAACTTTGGAGGTCGTTGCCACGGCGTTGAGTCCTTGGACTTGGATGGTTTTCGACGTCAACATGCGTGGGGTGGCTTTGGTAACTACGTTGACTTGTGATCCGGTGTCTAGAAGGAAAAACACTCGTTTCTGATTATTTGGAGATCTCGGGTGCTGCACGATGAAGTCGGCGTAGGGTCGGGGGTCAGCTGAATCTGGGTAATGGGTGGGGCCGCCGGCAGAGTCGACGGCCGCTAATCGTTTTTTGACTTCTCCCTAATTTGGAACCCCATCATTTCGGCAAGGTGGCATTGGCCTTCATCTCCAAGGGTGCGCAGTTGCTGTTTTGTAAGTTTGGTATGATAGAGCAAAAATTCAAACATTGTCCTTTCTTCAGGTGTTCTCACTGACAATTGGTTTGATCCTCATTGTATATTGGATTCTTGATACTTTGGCTTCGATGTCTCAATTGGATGTGATGAACGTAAATCTTTTGTCTCAGGGAAAGTCTTCTCGCCTTTATTCATCAGGGCCTACAATCGCAGGAGATGGCTCAGGAAGTTTCCCGCTGGTTGTCCCACCATTGGGTTTAGGAATAGTCTAAGCGTGATATTTTCTATCCCTCCATATACTTCCACGCAGGCGTCTATAGCTTCTAGGGTCACTGGGACTGCTCCTGGGTCCCTCAAGTGACGATGAGCCCATTTTGCCTTATAACATTCTGGTTTCAATCCCAATTTAGGTACTCTGGGATTCCATGATAAATAAGATACTCCTATAATAGCTAGAAGAAGCTGTTCTGCACTTGTATTTGGTGGACGCCCTTCATGCCACACATGAGACTTGTGGGATACTTGTTCCACCACGAGTGCTGGAAGTGGTATGGGCCAAAGAGTGTTTTCCATAACTATGTTTAAATCAGTGGTGTGCCCTCCACTCCAGGTAGCCTGTCTAGTTAGAGCACTTGCTTCATCTCTATCTAATGTTTCTGATCCATATTCTACAACTAGCTGTCCTATCCACATGGCTAGGGTTTCTTCACTCTTTATCTTTGACTCTTGGCACAGCTCCTGCATTTCTTGTCGGTTGCGTGTTCGATAGGTAACAGTAGTACCAGTATTACCTTGTGCATCTATAATATGTTTCCTTAGAGCTATTGGGTAAGCTGTGGTTAAAGGCAGCTT
>NW_005842813.1:154472-162195 GCF_000455745.1 Alligator sinensis | reverse complement strand
TTCGCGGCCGCCATCTTGTAATGGCTGCTCGGAGCCTCTCACAGCCTGCTCCATGGACTCCTTACCCACAGTGTGCAGCTGTGCTTCTAGGTTCACATTCTCTCTCAGCAGACCCACCACAGAATGAAACAACACATTTATCATCTGGCCTTTATTCCACTTTGGCCCAGACCATCTCGCCGTGTGGCAATCCTCAGTTTCCAGGCCTTCCCGGAGCTGGCCTAGAAATTCTTGGCTGCGTGATCCGGCTGCCAGGGCCAGACAATTGAATCGGTCCGGTGGGGTGGGTTCTCCTCCCTCCCTCAGATATCTCATGCAAAGGGCAAAATCTTGGGCAGGGGTTGGGCCTCCCTCCTTCTTTACCTTGGCCTCCACTAAAGACAGGGACGATGCCATGTCCACAGGCCTAAAGCGGATCAGATCGTTGGCCAGGACACATCCGAATGCTGCAGGGGTCACATTTACCTTCCATTCTTTGGTAATTGGCCCTTCTCCCCTGACTGAAAAATAACCGGCGAGGAGGTTCTCTCCTTCTCCTCCAGCTGCCCGATGGTAAGCGATGTGTGCCCATAACTCCTCCGCGTTGTCCACACGGCACCCCCCGGTGCGCCAGGGGCAGCACTTAATCAAATCCATCTTCACCACAACATTGCCTTGTGATCCCATCCTCGTCGCCATGTCCTGGGGGCCGGACCAGCCGGGCCAGAAATCAGGGTTTGTTAAGCAAAATGGGATCGGTTGGGCAGGCATGTGAATGGAGAGGCAGGACAGCTTAATGGTTTCAAAGAGATTTTACTTACGCCCTTAGATGGTTCTGGCGTAGGTGAATGAAGTTTGCTTGTTACAGAAAACGAGGCTAACGTAGAATACAAATAACTCAACAGGTAACAGGAACGACAATCAAACAGAGGAACGGATGAGTTCGCAACGCAATGAGCTAGCAATCGGGATAGGGTACGTCAGATATTTTTCGGCGACGGGGAGACGCTGAAAGATGATCAGTCTCTCAACGAACCTCTAAAGGTGATCTCTCAGATCTCCGGGCAGCGAGCTCGGAGGTCGTTGCAGAGGTCTTCACCTTGGGCGGAAACTGGGTAACCTTATATCTGGCTAGTGGGCCAATAGCTAACCATCTTTACAGAACAATTTACATCCGGCCAATAATGTTGCACATATTTACATAACAAGGCGGAACTTTTCCTTACTATTATAAAGACCTAGCATTAGGTGCTAACTTCTAGAACCTTCCACCGAAGTACTCAGAAATATGACATAGGGTACGCCCATATCAGGTGGCCCAAACAAAAAAAAGGGGGGGGGGTTAAACAGCTCGCTCGGCCCATTGTGGCAGGAGCATTAAACTCTGTTGGGGATTTATTTATGACAAGGCAGACTGCTCAGGGCTGGATAGGACAAATTGCTCCCCACCTACCTTTGGGCTGGTCCAGCAGCCTTCCTCCCAGTCTGCAAGACCTTACACAAACTCCTTAAGTGTCCCTCCTGCTCATATAGTTGCCCAGCCCTGCTCAACTGGCTGGTGCCTACAGTATTCTCCTTGGATGTGGAAGAGATTGTAGGAAAAGAGTTATTCCAGGGCACAAATGATAACAGTATAGGAGTCTTTTATGGGTAATATTCCAAGGAAGATGCAATCCTTAGAAGTATGTGAATATAATTCTGGAGAGACTGATCTACTTTGGCTTTGAAGGAGTTAAGTGAGCATGAAAAAATAAATTTGAGCCTGTCAGGAGACTCAGTCTAGTGAGTAACATAGTGTAAGATAATTTTATTTGATTGACCTTCTAAATAAAACTCTTCCTCAAATAGTAAGCAAGCTCTATTTATAGATTTTTGTTAAGCCACTAAATTCACTCAGGACATTTTCAGATTGCATAGTGTTTAGATATTTTAACTTACTTACCGAAGATAATCAGGCCTATCTATATTAATTTCAACAGAGAAAGGCTTACTTGTTAATACAAATTAGCATTATTGTAGTTTATTAGGTTTTGGTGTTAATACAAAACAAACAACTAGAACACATGCTCATGCCAAAGTAAGTTCACTACCATAAGGGAAAATTACTTCTGTTGTACTGAAATTATGTTAGTTCAGGCTTTCATGATTGAAAAGAGCAGCAGCAGAATCAATTGCTTTGTGAACCGTGCTACTGTTAGCAGTCTATCTCCCCAAAGATTTTCCTTTTCAGAAATATTTCCTCTGAAGTTAATGTACAAATTAGGACACCGAGTTGTGTGCCATGTTAAAATACTGAATTATTTTCCCAAGAGTCCTGGATTCTAATACCACATCATTCAAAAGTGAAATACTAGTTATCAGTGTACCTCTGGATTACATTACATGAAGCTATAGTACTAGAGAAGAGGAGCTGAATTAACCATGAAATGTATGGTCACTGAGCTGTGTGCACATATTTCATATAGGGTATTTGTTGATAATCTGGCTGCTTGGCTCTTGTGCTAGTTTTATCTGAGGAGATGCTTGGATTTGGAAAGCAGATGTATGACAAGTCAAGAATAAAATGAATTGGCACAATTGTGCAGGAAATCTTGAATTAATTGTATGAAATTTGTATTTCTGGGATTGTACTATACCTCAGTTTCTTGAACACTATCATTTAATATAAGTGAATAATATAATGGAAAGTAAAATGTATGATTAAGAATTATTTTGCAAAAATATTTATTTCTATATATAAATATATATACACCGATGCCTCTACAAACCTGTCTCGTGACTGTTGTGGTTCCCTTTACAGTCCAAAATATGCCTTTACATTTACACCATTCTTATTCCCATTACAAAGACCATACAGTGCACCCATGCTCCCATGTGCCAACATACCCACATATCCATCACCTTCATCTTTAGCTGTCACAATTACACAAAAGACTGCCTCCATATCTCCTTTCCATTCTCCCTCCCCCACCTCCCTTCCAACTCCCCAATCCTTTCACTCATTGCTATAATCATCATCATTATCATTGTTATGGGCATCTCCATCATCATTGGTGTCATCATCGTAGTCTTTGTAGTTGCTCCCACTGGCTGTCCCACCTCTGAACAGACTGTGCCGGTCTTCTCTTTTCCTTATGATCCCTGCCAGCTCCTCCCTGCCTTCTTCTGCTGACTTCCTGTAGTATCCCTGCATCTCACTTTTGACACAGCCCTCAATTGGAAGTTTGTGTGCCTGTACATGAGCAGGTTCCGCAGGTTGTTTCTGAAGCAGGAGACAAACTGGTTGATGTGGGCTGTCAGGGTACTCTGCTGCTTGGTCCTGTGACTGAACAATACTGCGTCTCTGTTCAGGGTCTTGAACCCTGACACCATTGTGAGGAATAAGGTTCCTCCCACACCTCTGGCATATGGGCAGTACTGGAGGAGGAGGTTGATTTGTTTCCAGCTTCCACTTGCAGGTTAATGGAGTCTATCTAAGAACCAGAAGATTTATTGTGACATCCACTGATTTACTCTTTTGCCTCAAAAGTGTGACATACATAGCCACTTAACTCACATCATGTGTGTGTTTTAGAATAATGTTTAGAGGGTCTTATTCTATTTTCTAGGTGGACACAATAAGATAGAAATCCTTGCTTATGGACCATACCTCCCGAAAAGGACAAGGTAGACAAAAGAGAGAAAGAGACATGGCATACCCAAAATTGTACTATAGGTCAGTGATAGATCCAGGCATATAATCAACGTTTCTTTACACCCAATCCAATGCTTTTCCACTAAAATACATCCTTCCTTACTGTCAGCCCATGACAGTTATTCTGATATTATAAAAATAGGTTTTTCTTGCTGTATTTTATTATTACGTAAGTGTTCTAATATATGGAATGTAGGAATTACCAGGTTATAAAAGATCAGTAGAAAGAAATAATTATAACTTTGTGACAGGAGGCCATCTCAGGGTCAGTCATGACATTGACCTGCCCACCTGTCTAGGGCAGTCTGCCCTGCCTCACCTGCCATGTCTTGATTTACCAAGTAGATGGAAAAATGCGGGAGGCTGCCCATTTAATTGTCATGATACCAAGGGTGAAATACATGGCTCTGAACCTCCCCTAATACCATTTACCATGCCTCACATATGGCATCCAGATCCACTATTGCTCCTGTGGCCCCTTAGCTGGGCCGCACTTGCCCTCCAGCCCAAACTTGGTTTCAGGTGTCCTCAGATATACCTTGGCCACATGCCCCCCACTAGGGTCTCTACTCTGCCCCCTCACTGGGGCCTCTACTTCTGGCCAGCCTATGCACAGTCCTTCAGGCCCCCATGGACTCTACTTTATGCAGTCTTCAGCTGTTACTACTACTGGTTGGCCTACGTGTAGTCCTTCAGGCCCCCGTGGACCCTACTCTACGCAGCCTCCAGCAATCTATCACAAACCGGGCTGAACTCAATCTCTGCCCCTCTCTGGGCCACTACTCCACCCCCCACCCCCCCGGGTTCTTGGGCCTTACTCCCCTCAGGTCTCAGTTGTCTGTTGACCTGCCTGGACCCCACCTCAGGCCCCATTCAGTGGGTCTGGGCCCTATGCTTTTCTGTTGGCATGTGCTCCCCTAGCCTTTCCCCTCCATGGGGTATGTACAAGGCAGTGGGGGGTGTGGCTTTCTAGCACCCCATACTTATCTTTCACTAGGGAGCCACAGGTATGGCATTTCCTGGAGACTGGCCCACCACAGGCAACCCCAAGATACCATCTAACCCCAGCAGGTCATACCCCAGGATCAGGAACCTCCTCCATCCCCATAGTTCCTATCCTGACCTCCAGGTGTTCTTGGAGCTGCAGTCTGCAGGCTGAGATGTTGCTTTTCTGGCTCCCTAGGTGCAACTGCCAGCTCTACTTCTAGGGCCCAGGCTTACACTGAGGCTGCCCAGCCCTCCTCCAATCTGGTGGCCCCTTTTCAGTCATGTGGCAATCTAATTGGGCCAGGCTGCACCTTCCAGCTACTCTATAGCCTGCTCAATCCCCTTAAAATGGCAAGCACCAAAGGTGCCCTGTCACAAACTTGCACCTCTGTTTCACAGATTCATAGATGTAGAGTCAGAAGGGACCTGAGCAGATCATCAAGTCCGACCCCCTGCCCTGGGCAGGAATGAATACATATGACCCCTGGTAAGTTTAAGCTCATATGACCCCATTTAAAACGGATCAGGATTAATGAAGAAATAAAAATAAGTTATTTATGAGGAATTGTTTCTGAAATTCAAGAGAACACCTCTGTGCTTATGTCCACCCTGTTTGGAACAGCATTTAAACCTATACATAAAATTAATAATGTCATATATTTATACACTGTTTTATTTCAAGAAATACATTTTCTCCATTACTATATGAATAGCATGATTAGGACAGAGACAGTCCTGGTTTGGCTGGGACACTCCTGGATTTTGAAGGCTGGTCCTGGCTGGTTGGTGAATATTTAAATGAGAGTCCTGGAATCACAGAGGCATGTGGTACAGTCCAGAGTTGGGTTGAGTGGCATGGTGCACCAGGCTGCTCCACCTCCCTGTTGGACTGCACTTGCACTGCTGCCTGCCAGCTTCTGCCACTGCCTGCAGCAATGCCACTGGCTTGGGGGGAGGGGGCAGTGTCTGAGATGTCCTAGCTTTCCTTATGGTTACCCTATATATGAAAAGCATCTTGATATGAATATCAAGCAGTTAACAATAAATTTTGCCTACATTTCTGGACCCTGCTTAGAAACTTTGCCTGCTTTCAGACGTTAAAACAAACAAACAAAAAATGTGCTTTACCAGAAGTTACTTTGACTCAGCTCCACAGCAAGTGTATAGGTTGGGTGCTCCAAGGGGCTTTCTGGCACTTTTATAAAGCTGATTCAATCAGCTATTAAATAAAAGCACCAAAAAAGCCCCACTAAAGTGCCTGATCTATACAGACGTCAGGTAAGCTGGGTCCAACTAATCCTCTTCCAATCCTCTTCTGGGCATGTGTTGGGCTCAGCATGAAATCACATGGAATTTCAAGTAAAGCACCATTCTGGGGGGTTTTTTAATGTTTGCAAGGAGCCCTTAAGCCCGTTTGAAGGGAGAATTTAGCCAGACCTTCAATATTTCTATGGCACTTAGAACCATACAGTGCTAATTATTAATTGCCATCATGGATTAATACATAAATGTGGTAACCCAAACACTCACATCAAAATCATTTAATATAGTCAACATTCATTTCATTTGCAATGAAATACAAAACAACTTCTCCAAACTCTCTTTTGCTATTAAAATGTATTTAAATTGTATTTGATGGTTTTATATTCCCTACATTTGGTAAATACCAAACACTATCATGATGTAGAACTATAATGTTAAAAGTAGTAAAATTTTGAAAGTTAACTAATGAATTTCAATATGTCCATAATTTAGAAATATATATTTTATAGCAGTCTTCTCTTAGTAACCCTTCAGCCTGATAAATTGTTAAATAGCACTTAAATGGTTCACAAAATCTTTAAAAATATCATACATCATAAGTAGCAACAATTATAGAAATATATCTTTACAGTAAAAAAAAACTATACCAAACACTAAAAAGCAGCACAATTTAGAGCCAAAGCATTTGGACATTCAACAGTGCACTAATCAGAAAGGGCTTCAGACCTAGTATTGTATACATCATGATTATAATTTTTTATGGCTATTTTCATTCTTGCATATGCCAACTTTGGTTTCTATTTTTATATTTCAGCATTTGAATTTATAACATGTTTTTTTCCCCACAAATATTAGCACCCAGGCACTGATTTCATTTAGAGCCATGGGTGCTCATTATAACTGAAAATCAGGTTAGTTATTACCAGAAACTAATGATGTCTATTGTGGTTTACCTGATGATTCCCATTATACTCTGTTTTCAACTGCTTATCATTTTACAAAACTTTAGCTATCTGGGATGAAATTTCCTCTGTCAGGTTTCTGCCTCAAGCTTAATTTTAACCAAAATGTTTCTGCCATTTCTGTGAATAAGGCTAGGGGAAAATAAGTTGTTTTTGCAATATTAGAAACATCTTGAGACTTTCTCTGGAAGATTCTAGTAGTCCCATTGTTTTGAGCAGGGAGATTAGATTTGGCAGAGGGTAGTCAATGTCAAGATGGTGTCTTTGCTGTTCCTGTGAAAATCCATCCAAATTTGGGCAAGTATGAAGCTTTCATAAAGTTTTGGTTCCTATATAGTCAACAGAGAGTTAGATTTTTTAGGTAATAATATTACATTTACAGTGAATGTGCTCAAGCTTCTCACCTGGCTATACAACTTCATGGAGCAACTGAACATGTTCTGTATCCTCACCAATGTTACTGTACTAGACTGCAGATGCACCATCTACAAAGAGCAAACTGTCTCCAGGTCAAGGCTATAAGCATGAAACTAGACTTTCCTTGTAGTGGCTGCCTCCAGCTCTTCAACTGCTCTCTCCTATTCTCTCATCTACCTTGTCTCCACTGGCGTTCAGGAAGTGGGGAGGAGGAAAGCAGCTGATTTGAATAAGGAGGGTTCAGGAGTCTGATGTCGGGATTTGCTTGGCATGAAGAGCAGAAGGAACCTTGCATGGGACAAGGAAGAAAGGAAAGGGGATGGTGCCTGGTTGGGAAAGGAAACTATTGACCATATGCCCAGACTCTTGAATCCTGGTCCTCTTTATAAACTGCACAGCAGAGGTGTCTCAGTTAAGGACA
>NW_005842813.1:133523-154441 GCF_000455745.1 Alligator sinensis | reverse complement strand
GGAAAGAGGAAGTCAGGATTCCTTTCTCAAGAAAACTTAAAGCTTTTCTTTTCTCCAAACACAGGATCCTTGGTTGTTTGTGAGGATCTTTTGTGTAGCTACAGAGGCAGCTAGTAATAATATAATGTGACCTAAGGGAACTTTTGTGTTAGCCAGCAAGCCAGATTTATTAAATGTCCAGGAATAACCTACATTTAATGACTTAACAGTGGAATTTGTTAAGGGAATTGTTGTGCATTGTCTCCACAAATGGATATTGTGCCTTGAAAGCTTATTTTAGGCAAATTATTTTCAGGTCGCTTGTCATTTTTTGAAAAGACAAAATACAACTAAATAAATTATTTAAATGACATTAAGGAGCAATAAATCTGATTGCTCTTGGCATAAGTATGATACAGAGATGACATTAGATGAGTTCTGAGAGAAAAGATCATGTATATGAAGATGAAAAGATGCTAAGTACTATACTCTGTGGGAATCTGCAGGGAGGTATTCACAATGTGAAAGTCTGATTGGATTAGGGTAGTGGAATATAGTTTCTAAACTGGGATACCAACTCTGGCAAATAAGTGCCTATGGGTTCCCTTGGAAAAACGTGTGATGTCATTGGCCTTCACCCTGTCAGCTGTGGATGAAAAGAAGCTAGAAATATGCCGACATGGAGTTGGGTCAAACATGTTCAATGTATTTGGATAATGCATGCAACAATGTTGGATGCCTCTGTCTTTGATTAATGATGGACAAAGCTCAAGAGTTTCTGACCTATGATTTGCATAAGCCCCCTAAAATTCAGTAGTTATCACAACTATGTAAATAAGCATTCATGACATTTCTAGTACTTCCCAATTCAGTTTTTATCTTGCAGCTGGTAGAACTGTTTACAGACGATAATTTACCAAGTACATTCTGGTATTTATCTTTACACAAGTTACATGGGAATGCATTTCCTCACTGTTTGAATAGTTCTCCAGAAGACTCAAATATAATTTGGACTTTTTTCCCATTCATTTGTTAAACAAACATATTTTGTTGTTTGACCAATTGTAAACTTAGGTAGTTTCTTGCCACCTCTCCATGTTAAAATATCATAGTTACTATGGTTCTCACCTTCTGGTAGTACTTTAGACCTGGCTGGTGCGTATTTCTCCCAGATTTATAACCTGGACACACTTAAAGCAAGTCATTGAGGATGTGGACACATAGACACTTGAAGCCCTTTCAAAATAGGAACATTTCACAAGGGCAACTGCTGCTCCATCCTAATTGTACTGTGTAAATGAGCTGAGAATTACTTAGATGTAGCAAAACCACTGATGAAAGTATGTTAAAGTTAGATCAGTTTTGCTACATTTCAATCATTTTCAGATCACACATGACAATTAGTATGTACTAGTTGCTGCTCTTTTGAAACATTCCCCTTTTGAAAAGTTACCAACTTCTCATGTGTCCACATCCTAAACACCCATCTGCTCCCGTGAAATAAAAATGTGTCTGTTCCAAATGAACTGTTAGATTGCTGTTGAAATACTGACCAATCCTCCTGAAGTTTTCCAGAACAGTCACACATATTGAGACTGTCCACCAATGGTCCCCAGAATTCCTGAAATGCAGTTTTATCTTGAATTAGGAAAATTGACCCCAAATTGATCAACATCCTTCCCCCCTCCCCCATGCCATATTGCCACGGCACCAGGTAGTGTCACACTCTATTTGCTGGGGAGCATGTCAGTTGTCCTGTGGTCGGGAATCATGTTTATGCTATATCTCCTCCTGTAGATTGAGGAGCTTGGGTGCCTTGGGACCTCTGGTTGTTGCTGCTTTAGCTGTGGTTCCAAGGGTTTTGAATTTTAGCTCCTTGTCAGTCCAATAGGTGACATTCACTAGCCAAAAAGTCTTGGGGAACCAGATTTCAGTTGGGAGCCTTGGTGCTTGGGAACCCTGGGATAAAATGAATTTATTTCTTTTTTATGCAATTTAAATATATACATTATTTTTTTAAATCTTTTTTTTTTTTCATTCTGCGTTATATTTTGGGACTTATTCCAAACAAAGAATAGTTTTGCTTTCAGAATTTTGGAATTTCCCTCAAAATAGAAATTTGAGTATTTGACCAGCCTACCTTACAGCACTGAGAAGAATTGCACCTAAATACCTACGCTACTTTTGAGTGAGATTCAGGGAACTCAATTTCTTCAATGCTTCTGAAAATTTCGCTTTACTCTGCTATTTAGTCTGAATAAGAAATCGGGATACACAAGACAAAAGAGAATTAGGTTTTATTGTGTCAGTTGCTTCATGTGAATAGAAGCTTTAACTGTGATAGCTTAATTTCTTATCTAAATTCTGAGTAAATTTATCTATTTTTATTTTCCAAATTTCTGTAGGAAACATGTAGGAAATACTAACTAACGTCTGTTATTTTCATTCTTGTTTGGAGCTTGAATCACTCTGACAAAATCAAGTCTGATTTACTTTGCAAGCTGTAGGTAGCCTTTCTGCTACTGGTTCTGTACTCTTCAGGTTTTTTTTCCCAAAAATTTCTCTGTGCGGGTAGGCGCAGAAGATCACATTTTCTGTGTGTGGTCTTATACCTCCAACTCCTTCAGCCATGCACAATTTCAGCTTTAGGCAGAGGATCTTATATGGAGAGAATGTTTCCATTCCTACACGCTCCGAATACTCACTGGAGTTAAAGGACATTTTTGTTGTATAGAAGGTGTTGGATTGAACTCTTTTGTGGTAGAGAGCCAGGAAAAGAATACTATGATAGAAAATGTCTAGTTTTAATTAACTAATGTGGAAGTCAGAATTAAGTTAGGTTCTGTGAAAAATCAGTAATTTGCTAGTTCTAGAGGAACTTGGTAGTGAGAAGATCATTATAAATTCCTTAGGACTTCTTGGATCATTACATTTAATCAGCAGTTCTAGGAATACTGACACAAATGCTGTGGCAGATATTTAAGTTCTACTATTCTACCTCATTAATTTGCAGATCTCAACTATAGGCTAGCATATAGCATGAAAATCATGTGTTTGTATTTCTTTAGAGTCTCTTTTTCAGTTTCTATATATGGTATAAATTAAAGAGACTAGAGGCAGATGCAGACATTCCTGAGACCTGACCTGTGATTACACAGCTTACTTTAAGCAATGTGTTCTTAGACCAGTTCCCACTTGTGCAGACATTTGCCAGTGTTGGGAGCTGTGCCAGGAACATGATCTGAATAAAATGTGGTGGGGGAGAGGGATGGTAGTGAGTTAGCAGGAGGGTTTGGTGGGTTTGTGTGTCAGGGGAAGGTTGTCAGTCCATGGATGGGGAGGTCCAGGAGCTAAAAATAGGCTGGTCAGGGTATGAGGGGATGGTAGAAGAAGCACAGCTGGAGGACTGGGGCAAGCAGTTTGGCTTCCCCTGTCCTGGGGCTGCTCTCTCAATGTGTACGGACATTCCATAGATCAGGCTAACTGGTTCCCAATCTAGCTTACTGCACCTCCTTAGGTGAAATAAGTTAGATTGGGCCAGCCATTTTTTTTGTCTAATTGAATGTCTCTACAGACGGCACTGACATTGACCTAACCATAGTTAGAGATTCACCTAACCCTAAACCTACTTAGGTCAATCTAAGTGTAACATCTACACATACCCTAGGCTAATTATATCAATATGTCTTCATATTGCAGAATCCAATGTTTGTATGGATCCAAAATTTATGCTAAAATATTGCTACATAGAAAATTACATCTGTTTTATTTTGATAACTAATCAAAGCTTGGATTTATATTTGAAAATATTGTTTTATCAGTTAACTATTTTATACATGCTATTATATGTAGTTTGAAGCAAATTATACTCTCAATATTGAAATAATTATTGTGCATCTTATAATATTGCTTTCTAATGGGGTATTTTAATATAACTTGTATTTTGTATTTTTGGGGTTGTATTTTGCTTATTGTACGATGTGCATCTGTCTTCATTAGTTTCAGTATGTAACAACTATTCCAAGATAGAATACATTAGAATTCTAAAGGAATACAAGCTTTTGGGATTTGTTTCATACTCTCAAGTCACCAGTGATATGCAAATTTTACTTTATACATGGATGATTATGGGTATAAAGGGAATGTTTTCTTTTATGAAAAAAGTTGTTGTTTCTTTGCAAGAGCCTGCAGGGCTTATAAATTCATTAGTTCATTGGTAGAGATGAAATAGTTTTCATCATGACAAATGTTAACGAATTAAGCACATAGTGTGAAATGCCTGAACATATATTTATGTTCTTCTTTGCTATATGTCTCAGGATCTGGAAAGATGCAAATAAAGCAGCCAAGCTAATTTTATGTATTTATCCAGTATCTCAACTCACTCCTTTCTTTACTAAGAAGAAAATTAACTCATTTCTTAAGACCAAATCTTCCTGCCCAATTGGAAGGCATCATAGTTCTTTGGCATATTACATATTATAGCTATCACTTTTATTCCATAACATATAATTTATTCTGCCTGAATTTATACCATTATTGACTCTGAGTCTTTTGGTATATTATCATGAAATAAAAAGAAACGCTACCTTGAACTCAAATATTGGTAGTAATCCGCATCCCATTGCAAAGCTGATTCTCTTTGTCAGGCAATGGTTTACTAACTGCTCCATTTTCACAAAGACAATCTGCCTTTGGCTGGTATATGTGGCACAAACAGAAGTGCAAGTCCTGGGTCTAACTCATGGCGCTTAACAGAAAGCACCATGAGTTAGACCCATCCTGCCAACCTTGCGGTGGCGGAGGGAGCTCCAATCCACCTGCTTCACCCTTCAGCACTGGCTGGGCAACCCCCAGAATGAGCTGTATCATTCCCTTCCCTTCCACATTCTGAAAACAATACTACAAGCAGTGCTGGGCTGTATCAGCCAAGCCCTACTCCTGGCAAGTGCAGACACAAGTTACTGGGGGTGCTCTGCTTTGGAGCATCTTTATCTGAACCCTCATGTAATGAGGGTTTAGATTTTCATGGAATCAGGTTCTTTTAAGGCACTCTACAGCCATGCACTTGTGTTTGGTCACAGCTGTAAAGCACTTTCAGGGGCCAGATTGGGTGAAAATTGTCACTTCTGTTTGTGCCTATAATGTATCCACATCTGTTTTGTGCATTGTAGTACTCCTTCTTGGGCAGTGAGACTCAATACTACTACCTACATAAAGTTGGGCTTATTTTGGGAGCATAGATGCACATCACTGCTTAGGATTTTTGAAAAACAGTACTGGTGACAGAATTTTTAAGGGACTCTCAACTGGAGGATCATAATTATGAGGAGAGTAATGAAAACATATCTGACTGCTGATTAATAAGAAGTAGTATTCCAGCTAGATTCTGCCTGGAAGGGAAGAAATTTCAGGAGCTGAGGTATCCATAGAGGAGTTTTCCCCCAATGTTCAAGGGGGCACCTTGGGCCCAGAAATCCTTTACACCATTTTTTTTTTTAATGCCAATAAGCCAAGTAGTTTATCTTCTACAGGCAATCCCCCAAAGTGACAAACAGAAGTTCTGTTTAAAAGCACACAGATAAAAGGTGAAGGAAATGTTTTATTGAGCATTTCCTTTAGACTTACACTCGATCATCCCAGCCTTCTCCAATACTTCTCTCATGAGTGAAACTCTGGGCTTCTGGATTGAAAAACTGAAGTCTGTGAACTCAGTAGCAAATTCTGATTCAGCTCTAACTTTCAGCCTCACCTTGTCCCTTAAATATCTGTTATGATACAGAAAAAAGAAAATAAAAATTAAGAAAAAACCCTATTCCATATATTGCTTGCAAAACTTATCCAGGACATTGGAAAATTTGTGTCTTGTAACTGAAAACTACATCTTTTGCCTTGTGGGCCAGATGAAATGGCCCATGGGTTATATTTTTAACATCCCTATACTGGACCAACCTAATTGGGGTTTTCAGCTCTTGTGGTCCATGCAGTGCCATACAAGTAAAAACGATATTATAGTATCTTCCTACTAATCCTCCTTTACTTACATCACATACAACTTCATCCCAGCCTGATGGCTGCTCTTGAAGCACTGAGGAATAGCTACACCAAGTTAATGGAAATGAACAAGTTGAGTTTTTAAGTTTCCATTTTAACTGCATGTGAGAGCCTGGCCCATAATGACTACACTAATATTTCTCCACTCTAGTTGTAAACATGAGGAATTTCACCCCCTCCCCTCCAAAAATTATGCCCAAAATAGCCTGCAGCTATTTAATATTAGGTGTGCAGAATTCACTAAAAGTCCAAAATTCTCTGAAACAGCGCTGCCTGGCTTTGCTGAGAGAAAAAGCTGTCAATCATTTATGTTTGTTTGTACCATATAATTACAAAGAAACAAAATGAAGTAAAATGTGGTCCTGAAAATAATGCAGTAAAAAGATCATTATTTGTTCCTCTTATACCAAGTCAGCTTAAAATAATTAATTTGGAAATATATTAAGAACAGGTCAGGAACAATTTTCGGTTCTCAGTCTACACAACTATAAAATAATTAACAGATGGGTAAACTATCAGTGAAAACTGATTTATAATGTATTTATTTATCACAGTAAATTTTTTACCTTTATAATAACAAAGGTGAGCTTCATTTTGGGACAGTTTCTTTACATGTCCTAGATAAGAATGTACTAAAAAGGTGCTTGCTGCAATGGTAGTATTAAAACCAACCTGTAAAATGATGAAGCAATTATTATTACTAGTTGATGGATTCCACAGAGAAGACATCTCTTCTGTTTAGAAATGCATGCCACTGTTTACAAAATAATCAACAAAAGGGATGAGTAATATATTGTAGTTCCATTAAAAAAAAATCTTATGTTGGCTATCAGACATAATAAGCTACTTACAGGACATGTCTATACATGCAATCAGTGCACATGAATAAATTCTGGAGCTTATTGCTCCTGAGTTTCTTGCTCCCAGGAGCACCATTTGAATGTGCACCTAGGAGCAATTAACTCTGGAGCAATCAGCCCTGGAGTTTATTCATGCGTAGCATGTGGAGCCAGGCTGGAACAGTGGCTGGCAGGGGACCCTGGGGCTAAGTCTGCCAGTCCAGGGCTGCTCATCCTGGCTCCATGTGCTGCGGAGGGGCTGGCTGGGGCATGAGGGAATTTCAATGTGGGGCTAGCCAGCAGGCAGCCTCCATTCTGAAACACCTTCATGCCCCAGCCAGGCTGGGCAATGTCAACATGTGCACTGGTGCAGTTTTTTTACCCTGCAGCAGGATAGTACTTGGATTTACAAGTTCTATCCTACTGAGGAGTAAATTAATTTACTGCAGTCTAATAGCTGCACACATGTAGACGTGAGATGTTGACTGTGCAGCTAATTAGTTAACCCATACTGAAACAGAGTTATATACCAAGTGATTGTTCATTCTTGTTGCACTATTGGCATTTACTTATGTACAGACAAGGGTTGTTAAAGATTAATGTATCAGCATTACCACCTTAGTTAAATTATGATACCTACCATCTATGAGCATTTTTGTGATTTGAAGATATAATTCAGCACAAAGTATGTGTGTGTGGGGAGGGTGGTATTTGTTTGTTTGTTGTTTTTTTAAATATTTTTATTTCGTGCCCATGGTTTCTATAGGCAACTTCTGCTTTTGACAAGTAGCTATCCTCCCACATAATCACCTACACATAACCATGAATGAAGTATTGGCAGTGTATCCTTTTTATTGTGCAGTGCTATAGTTGCAGTGCTGAATGAGAAGAAAGTAGCTATGTCTCTATGAAAGCCTGCTGCTGGCCTCTGCCAGAATTATGAGCATGCTGAAAGATTACCTGAAGAACCACAGCTTACCACTGGATGTGAATATCTGCAATTTAAATAGCCCTAGGTTTTTCATTCTAATAATGTAAGGGCTGTATTCTCTCCCCTTTACTTACTTTCAGTATTATCTTATTCTATGAGTAGTCCATTGATGTCAAAGGATTGTAAGGGTAGCAATAAAGAGCCAGTTATTTTCATCCAGAGATCATGATAATTTACCCTTCAGAATACTTTTTGACAGTTTTTTCCCCCCCTTTAACAGTTGAAATTTGGATCCAGATTGAACACTCCTCTTAATTTGCTGTCCTAAGAACCATCTGATAAATGACATTACAGAATATGTATTGCTATGTATTTCCTTTTATCCCTGGAAAAAATGTGTATGAAGATAGACTTTAGATCTGAGAATATATATTTTGAAGTAAATAGGTGGTTATTGAGGTTATGTAAGGGAAAAAGTATACATTCAGTAACAATTAAACCTTAAGGAAACTTGAAACATCTTAAGGTATAGAAGTGCACAACATGGTTTTTACTTAACTTAATTCTGCCCTATGGTGATGCAGTATTATGATGAAGGCATGGTCCCAGATAAGATAAAGCTGATTTTTAAGGACATGTATGTCCTCATAGTGTCAGCCAGGTAATGCAAAGTGAGAGTCATAGTAATTTAATTGAACTGTAAATATTAATTTGATTTATGTCACCTTCCCCCCAAAATGGTGGCTTACAATAAAAACAAGATAACTGATAAAAATTGATAAAACTAATTCATCGTTCATTGATTGAACTAAAATAGTAAATGATAAAACTGCCTCAACAATACCTCAGAATTTTGACTGCTGAATCCTGCTCAAATAAGGGCTTTCTATGCTTCCAAATCATAAGTGGGATTCAGGTGGTATGGGCCTCAGTGGGGATGGAGCTCCGGATCTGAGGAGTGACTATAAAGAACGACCTCCCACATATTTTCAGCAAAGTAAGTTGGCACACAGATAGCACTTGCAGGAAGTTGTTCTCAGCTGACACCTTTGATAATATGTTAAAGTTATGACAAAATTTTGTACATGGGATGGCCAGCTATACAGAGGAACCAGATTCTTTGGTTCTTTCTCCATTCATTCAGAATCTTGTACAATTTGACTACCTTCCTTTTCATTGAACTTTTCTGGAGTCAGAAACCAATTATTAAGCTCCTAATTAATTGAGGCATTTAAAAAAAAAATTCTTTCCATGAAATTTCAGCGCATAGGTGCTATTCAGACTAGAAAGTTAACGATCCTAAAGACCTTTAGGTAGCGAAGGGTTCTGTTCCACTTAAACTTACCACTACATTAATTTGACAGAAATACGGTTCTTAGTTGCTATTGCAGGAAATGGCTTGATGTTGTTAAAAGAGAATTCATTAGGATTTGTCTTTCAGCTTTTAACATTTGGAAGTCGGGGATGAGTACAAATGTCTAAGCTTGGATTGACCTTTCCTATAAGATAGGTATTTCAATCTGGGGTTTAGTTCAAGCTCACCTTTGTTAGCAATATACAGCAATGACTAACAGAAAATACTGGAGACAATCCAAATTTACTAAGTGGTAGAATGGCTTAACTATCATTGTGATAAAGAAAGGGAACAGGTTATGAGATAAAAGAAAAGATTGATTACAGCAGAGAAAAATTAAAAAGATATTTATATAAAGCAAGATTCATCTACACATGCGCTTAACTGTGCAGTGGACTGTGTAAAGTGTCACAGTCTACATGTGCAATTGTTAAGACTGCAGCAAACTAATTTTTGCTGCCATGAGATAGTACTATTGGGGACAGTACTATTTTATGGCGGTGAAAGTAACTGCACCTACATGCAGTGTAAATGCTGACCAGGGCATAAATTGTTCCCCATCAGCCCAGGCATCAGGAGACCAGACACATGCCTGCTGCCTAGCCACATGGCTCTGCTCTTTACAGCACCATTGTTTGTTGCTCCACACTAATTGCACATGTAGATGCAGCCACAGAGAACAAAAGGGGGGGAAAAAAACTGGACATTTGTGAAGAAAAGTGCAATGTGAACACTCAGAATATGAAACTTTGGAAATAGTAAACATCAGATAAAGAGCAACTTCTGTTTTGACCATGTTTAAAAAAACTCCATAACTCTAGTGAGAGTAGCAGGATGCATACTCAGAACGGTGATGTTTATTCTTTTCAATGATAGCACAAGGTTTATGGAGCACTGATGTCACTTAACGCCTGTTTTAGATACAGCTAATTTTAAGATGAATATTTAAATCAGATATAGTATTCGGAATCAGTGTTAAGAAGTTGCTACATCTTTTCAAATAAGATACAAGTCTTCATAGGAAAGTTTTGAATTGTTTTGAAATGTCTATAAATAATGTTAAAATGATTCTATTGAAAACGAATATTTCAATGTTTTTGCTTTTTTATTCAAGTGATATTTCCTTGATAAAGGGATGATGGAAGAAAAATCCAATTGAGAACAGAAGAAAACTGTTTGAATTGCATTGTAATATATTTATCTTGTAAAAATTGGTGGGTTTTTTGCACGTAAAATTTTTAATGTGCTCTTTTTACTAATCTGGAGGAAATTTTTGAGAATCTGAAAGTAGACAGCAACTTGGTGACAATGATCATGAAACAATGACATTTGGATCCTAAGGAAAGGAAAGAAAGAGAACAACAGAGTAAAAATACTAGATTTCAAGGGAATTTTTTTAGACATTTCAAAGCTGCATTTTGGAACTGTGAAATTTTCATTGAGTTTTCATTTATATTTTGGTTAGTTTTATTTCTATGTTTTTAAATATTTCATGTTGGGTTGTTAGCAGTACTAATGCTATGCACAACTACCACTACTAACATGACATGTAGCAATGTTTAAAAATACATAAAAAATAAAATAATCCAGAACAGCATTTCAAACAAGTTTTTCTTTAAGTTTTTAATGGGAAATGTCATCAAAATCAATTAAATGCCATGAAATTTTAACTTTTCAACCTTTGATTTTTTTTTTTGAGGAAAGAGTTTGGTGAAAATTTTATAACCAGCTCTACTTCTGCAGGATTATTCTTTGTGACTAACAGGTGCAGCTCAAGTCCTAAGTAAATGTTACTCTGAGTAGCAGTAGTGCAGTAATGTAAGTGCTTGGTATAGGTTCCTGGATAGCAAAAGTCTGTTAGACCTCTATTTTGTTGCTTTACCACATTTTTTTTGGAAAAATGTTTCCTTTCATATAATTTTATTTCATCTGTCTAACATGGCAGTTACATATCACATTCTGATTTCTCTGCAGGAAGCTTTCAGTGATATGCCCTGTCTGCATTGATTCATTCATTTCATAAACATCACAGAGAGACTTCAGTTAAGTGGTCTGTTTTAGTGGCAACAGCCTGAATCAAAGACACTTTATTTTTTACCTGCTCCTGCAGAGAGTCCATTTTTAGCTCCTTTTCTAGTAACTTTTAGAGTAAGGAAATAATTTTTTTCTCTCCAGTTCCCAAATACCTCTGAATATTTTGCTGCAATATCAGGGCTGTTTCTCTAGGAAGACTCATGTTATTCCAAGAGAATATTTTTGTCTTTACAGTTGAAACAGAAGGAACAGAGGAAAGACGGGAGGAAGGAAGGAAGCCTGAGCATGTGTCAGACCACAGCAGAACTTATAATAAAAATATGCAGACCGGTTTGGTCTTAGAGATGTCTAGATTTAAGCTTCTCAACTTCTAAAATCTAAGATCCAGATCTTATGGCACCTATTAAGCACCAAAGTAAATTAAGTACCTAAATGTGATCCTTTCCACCCTGATCAAGTCCCTGGCACACTATTAATGCTTCTACTTTTATAATGGTTCATCTTAACCTTAAACCAGGTCACAGAAAGCAGCAACCAGTGTTTTGAGGTGTTTTTGCATTTACATCTCTTACTTTCTGTATGGGTGTCCTAACCATCAAGGTATAGGATAAGCTAGATGAGAGCACTTTGAAGCTGGGGCCCTGGACAACCAAGAGTGCAAGAGCCATGGGGCCAAAAAGACAGCAAGCACAAAGGAACCTATTTCTGTGGACCATTCTCCAGGAATCCTGCATTCTAGTTCCTACTTTCTGATCTTTTACTAGCAACTGCCCCATGCAGACTTCGTAACTGTCCTAGGAGCAAGTGAGAACATGAGTGGGAAGTCTAGTGATAACCCCACTCCAAGAGAGTGCTGTCATGAGAGCCAAAGACCCTGGTCTCCCATTTTCTTGACAACTGTGCTAACCATAGGGCTATTGCCTAAAACTATGGGTGATACCATCCACTACCACTCTCAGTATTATAATTTTAAAACTGAAATCAGTGCTACAATGCAAAGCTCGAAGAATAACGCATTTGGTCCCTTTAGGCATTTAGGGTGCCAATACACGAGCAGGGAGGCTGCTCTGATGTCCTGGAATTACAGTGCATCAGAGCAGACTCAATTAATTGAGTCTGCTGGAGTGTGGCAATTACCATGCTCCTGCAGCCTCCAGCATCTTGTGTATCAGCATCCCCACACTTAAAAATGGTGGTGGGGGCTCTTGAAATAAAGCTTGGAATTCAAGACTTGGAGCTGTTCTAATTAAAGTGCTGCCTTCCCACCCCCTGGACCATGTGTCAAAGTGCCATTAAGTGCCACTGCAGCACCAAACTGGATCTCAACCTAGCTTAGTTAGGTTCTAGGCATCAAGGTCCTCAAAATAGCATGCATAAAGCCAAACTGTGGGTGCCTAGTAAACATAGGGGCCGAGTACTATTTCTAGTTACTGGGATCAAACTGCCTAGACCCACTTACATCTCATTTTCGTGCAAAGTTTCCATGAAATAAAATTCTGAAAAAAAAGTGTGTTTGTGTCAGATTTCCTTTTGGTAAAAATCAAAATATTTCCCAACATATTATATAATATAAACTAGAAGGAAATAAATGAAAAGCTGCTTTGAAAGGGTAAGTTGAAACATTCTATTCCAAAAATTTCAAAACCGAATTTTTCAACTTTACTGAAATATTTTTCTACCATTTTTTCCCCTTAACATGACTTTTTTTGTCAAAATAGATAGGTTTCTACAGGAAGTTTCTACTTTAAGAAAACAGAATTTTCATTGGAAGACCATTCTACTACATCTCCTTTTCCTTTTCCTTTTCCTTTTCCTTCAACCAGCTCTATGTATACCTCAATTAGATGACCGGCTGGTCTTACTGAAATTAATAGGACCCCTCAGTGGGCAAGTCCACATGAAATGCCATATTGCCATAGTGACAAGCTATGGCGGCTCAGCTCATTGCTATGGCAACATAACATTGGCAGGTACAAACTGTGACGCCAACACTATGTTGCTGTAGTGAGAAGCTATGTCACCAGAGCTCATCGCTATGGTGATACAGCATCTAAAAATAACTGTGCACAGTCAGGGGCATGTGTAGACAGGCCTAGCATGAGTAAAATAGTATGCAGTCTCAGTGCAGAGTATAAATTTAGGCTCAACTGCAGGGAAGCACATAGGCACATGCTTACATCCATCTCTATTCAGAAGAGCACTAGAGAATATATTTAACATTTAAGTGTACATTTCTCAATATGGGAAAAATGTTTTGTATAACAATTTAATGAACTTGAGAAGTTAGGAAGCATATTTTTGTTCAAAGATGCATAGAAATAATGGCACTTCTTTATTCTAAGAAGTATATAGCTTGAAATAGCTACTAAAGACTATGTGGCCAGATACTGAAATCAATCACTAAAACATTTTTGAACCAAATAATTGCAGATTTTTAAATATTCCATTGATTTCTTCAATCCATCATGTTCAGTTCTACACTTCAATTAATTATCAAACAATCTTCATTTAAATCTTCCCAGACCATTACATTTTTTTTTGTTTATAAACTGCAGGCTCAAAAGTCAATATTTTCAATTACAAGGATGGCCTTCCACATGAACTGAAATGACACCCTACCTAAACACAATTATTTGCTGTCAGATAAACATTCTTTCAATAGCCCATTAAAATATATGCAGAGACTGGAAGACTACTGATAAGAAATGGATTAACCAAATCCCTGTACAGACATAGACATGATTGCTGCTTCTCATTGCTTTCTCTAAAGACAGTAAAGTTGAAGGTCTTTCATCTTTTCTAATTAGTACAGACAATCAATAATAGTGCTTAAAGTTATGAGCACATTGTTTAACAAAGTTGGAACTCTGTTTAAAGGAAACTACTTAAAAATAAAATATGTCACAATGCAGAAATAGGTTTTAATCACCTAAAGTTAAAATGTTGGGGTTTTTTAAAATTGGAAATTTACAGCCTTTTCCATAGGCCCTCTAGACAGAGGAAAGGCTATATTTGTTATCGTGTTAAATGTTTAAATAAATCTAAATTTAATCAGAAGACTGGGTTTAGATTAGGGCTAGTTGCGGAAATAAATAATTTTTTTTTAAGTGGTTTCAGAATTTGTTTTTATTTCATGCTAAATTAGAATATCTGGGTATTTGACATATAATGATACAATATCTGCTCTCAAGCCTTCATGTTGGAAGGCCAAAAAAAATATTTCAATACTCTCACCCTTTAAGTTAGTCAATGCCTTTCTGTAGGTTTTGAAGAAGAAAATTAAAATTAAAATCTCCTCGAAGACACTACCTTCATAATAGTGGAAATTATTGAAGGATCTATAATTGTACCCTGTTTCTGAAAACAACTGGTTCAGCTCTGCATTTAAGCATTTTTAAACCAGCTCACTGGTTTGATCATCTGTTCAGTCCAAACACATCCCTAAATATCAATTACCACTATTTAAGAGTAAAAAGCGACCCAGCAATCAAAAAGCTAAAAAGAATGCTGATGAGCTAACATGCAGAGCACTGATTCATCTTCAGAAACTAAAATGTTGCTCCTTCTTATAGCAGTCCTGGTAGAGAAAAAAACATGATTCACAAGAAAGTTAAAAAAGGGTAACTGCCAAGGGCTAGCATCAAATGCATTAACTGTTATCATCTGGGGTTAGTGCCAAGAGCAGAGTCAGATGGTAAAGCACTTCAGCAATTGTGTTTTTTATATAGGCTTTTCTGTTCTGGAGGTGGATATTATACAGAATTCAGACCCTGTCCTGTAATAAGTGAAAACTGATACTTTACTGTGCATTCTACTGACCTAAGGCAGTTGTTTGGTGGTTGTAATATCTCAGAGGGAAAGAAAATGTTTATCCAAGATTTTTTCTACCTGAAGAATGGAGAGCATATCTGCTAGTCATTATGTGAGAGGATGGTCAAGAACTTATAAGGTAAGTATACTTTATAAGTATATAATGCATTCTAATGCATACAAGATGCCCCTGAGTATAATTAAAACCATCATTTTGAAAGACAGAATGAGGAAACAGGATTTTTTCTTGTAGTAAGTAATAGAATAGCAGCATCTAGTGAGCTAAGACTACTCATCCACATTGCCTTGTGAATCACTGCAGTTTTACTTCTGGTTTCACAGAGTCAGTGGGTAGAAGCTTTCCTTACCATATTTCTTGCATATAATGTACACTTGCATATAATGTCCAATTTTCAGCAACTGGTTTTGAGGGAAATGGTGCATGTTGTAGGTGAGAAAATATGGTCTCTATAACGGAACATCTTAAGATGTAAACTTGCTGTAAGGCTCATTTCTTATTTCATTGAGCTAATGAGTTTCAAGATGATCTAAACCATCTACTCAAAGTAATCTCATCTAAAAAGTACAGTTATCCCCAATAGAATTAAATTATTAGTATTGGTGCTATTGTTCTTTGGTTAAGATTCAGACTGGGAAGCATTGAATCATGCATTGTATTCTTCTATACTTGTCAACAGTTCTTGAAATACTCCAGCCTCAATAACCTATAGCATGGGCCACATTAGAACTTCTTAGTTCTCTTTAGTCAAGCTGTCTGAAATTCCAGTGATCCTATTGCATTCAGAATTTGATCTGTGGCTTATCCAATGCCATAAAGTGAGTTGGGACAATTGGGACAGTTGAATACTGCAATAATTACAAGTAAATAACAACAGTGATGCCAGTGAGTTCAATGGAAGTTTAAACTAAGTAAAGATAGCAGGATTATCCCTATATGTCTGTAAATTCTCCTAGAGTTCTTGTATTTCTTAATACCTCAATTGTATTGGAAGGATAAGAGGAACATGAACATATTTACAGTTGTTGTCTCTCCTGGGAAAACAGCAACTCTCCTAGGAGAAACTGAAAGTCTGTACAATGCCTAGAATGGGGGTGCAGAAGGAGTGTGGGTGGCTTAATAGGATTCGAAGATTTTGAGATGGGCGAGATAGAATCATATTTAGTGACACAGATGCCTAAAATCTGTGTAAATGTCACTAAGATGTCCCACAGGAGAAATATAATCTTGGCTTTAGTCTATTTTGTAATTAAAATAGCTATCCTGAATACCATGAACCTACTATGAAACTGATTTTAGCATGAAAAGGTCTTAAGCTAACTGAAAACAAAAAAAATATTTGTAATGCTTATGTTGCTGCACACAGCTTTCATTTTAGCATATCTATTTTCTGCAGCAATAGGCATAGACTAAAAAATTGCTGCTATATTTCAGCAGTTACACTTCTTTCTAGTATTTCTCTTTGGTTACATAAAGTCCAGTAAACTTTACACATCACGTCAACATTTGTTTACCAGTTTTCTATTATCTGATTTGTCTTCCCTTAATACAAGTTCTGGTTACACAGAGGTATTGGGAAAGCAGAAGATTTGCCTATAATTGAATGCCCTATGTAGATGCTTTCCCAGCAAATGAAAATCCATTATAATTATCTGTACATTATCCCTCTTCTAGCCCTTGTCCCCAGGGGCATAGTGGAGATGTAGCTAGGCAAGGGAAAACTATTGCAGTCTAGCTGTGCTTAGCTGCTCCAATTGTTCTTTGGAGATAACTGCAGCCTAATTTTGTCTCTGTTTTAATGCCAGTTTTAGTCATTTGTTACAGGACAGTGAAGAGTAATAGAAAGATTCTAAGTGGTGTCAAAATGATATTGTTGTCAGCCATGATGGTCTAGGAAATATGCTAAATGCTTTTAGTATTTACTCAAATATAAGATAAGTATTTTTTCCACAATCAGCATGGAGGAGAAAAGATCCTCATCTTATATTTGCATACAAGGAAATCTCATTAAATATTCTCTTTATTACTAAGCTGCCACCAAAAGCAGCATGTGCTGAGAAATGGAAATCAACTATGAAGTTGGTTACATGCAGCTACCACTACACACTGACTATAAAACATATAGCCCATATTGAGCAAACATACTGATGAGAACCTACCACAAGAATATGTTAGTGCAGCTTATCTGCATAAGATATAGTATAATGCCCATTGTACCCCTTAGCACCAACTCCTTTTGAGTCATGGCAAGTGACTACATTGAATGGATGTTTTACTTCCTTTTCACTCTCACAGCTGAGCTGCACCTTTCTTTCCCATTTCCAATTATTCCTATTTCTTCACCAGCCTCAAACATCTGGCAAACATCACCTAACAGGGCCCCAAAAGGTTCACTCAGAATCCCTCTGTCGCCCCCATATGCCTGTTGCATATGATTAGCATGGCCCCACCACCTATGAGGTGTATCTGGACCAGGTTGTCCTGTGTTTTATCTGCATATACAGTTTTGGAGGATCCCAGGACTCATGACGAGAACACAGTTGAGAGTGGGAAGCTAACTAGCACATGGATCCTTTGTGGGAGGTATCTGGAGCGCTGAGTAGTGCTGAGCTGTCACTTTGGGTTGAAAAGCTGTTGACTTGGTTCGGGCCTAACCCAGTGAACTATGGGATAAATCATGAGCCTTTTGGTTTTGGACTGATTTCATTCATAGTTCATATTTTTTTATAAGGTGATACAAAAGTGCTGCTTAAAAGTGTGCTTATGGAATACCTGTGCTAAAGCTTATAGCATATTTCAAAAAAGGTAAAATGCATCAATTCTGGATGAACTAAACTATTAAAGGCATGTTTATTTCAAAATAGTTGTTTTCAAATTTGCATCTCATTTCCATGCTCTCAGGGAGAACAGGGTCTGACAGTAAGGAGGTTGGGAAGGGGCTACAGGAGAAGTTTTAGGGGTAGAGGGCAAGGGGACCATGTGAGCCCCTCAGATTTATTTGAGGGGAAGGGGACAAATTCAAGGCAAACCTCTAATAATTGGATTATATACCTCAAAAATTAGAACAAATTTATACATTTTCCATATATAGAATCTAATTATTGCTGGGTCATCTTATATTAAGGATCATATTATATGTGAGTAAATAGGGCAAGAATTGTAAAAACACTAGCAAGAATTATAATAGCTAACTTTTATATAGCACTTTTCACTTATAGATCTACAAGTCTTTTCTAATAGAAGCAGGATCCTGGTTTAAAGTAAGCCCAAATTTTTATTTGTATTATATATACAGGGCTCCCTTTGTGTAATTTCATGTGTTTTTGAGGTTCAAGTGTATGTACAACTTTGTTATGTGTATTGCTATTGCAGAAATAGAATTTGCTATTTTATTAAAGAGATACCCATGGCAGCATTATTTGTACTTGTTTTCAATAAATATATTTTCTGGGGTAAAATCATATTTCAAATTTCTGTAAATAGCAATTAAAGAAAATAAATTTTAGGAAGATTTTTTTAATATTAAAAGATGAATGGAATAACACACTAACATAGTAGACACGGGTCTACAATAATTAAATATATCGCTGAGTCCTCTCATTTATATAAATATGTTCTCTGGATGATCAAAAGCCTTCATTGAAGGAGAAGGATCAACAGAAAAGAAATGTCAGTCTCATCATCAAATATAATACAACAGCATTGGTTTGCTTTGAACAATTGTGTTGTAATAAATTCCCTTTTGCAAAATATTTTTTCAGTTGTAAGGACAGGCCCTAAAACTTATTATTTTAGGATGTAATCTCTTGCTGGTAAGGTGACCTGTATTATATCTCTTTTTACTGGCTTTTTTTTTTTTGCTTGTTTGTTGCTTACATAAGCTTGGTATTCTGCTGTGAGTTATATTCTGAAATGAAACACACACACACTGCAATTTTCTTTTGTAACATACTGAATTCAGATTAGATGAAAATGAAAGGGTTTGCATGTATTTATTTAGTTAACTACAAAGAACATAGCAGGGAGCCTGAAGTAAAAATGATTTATATTTTCTAGTTCTTCTGACACATGACTTTCCATTGTATTATGTTTGCTTAAAACTGCAAACAGCAGCAGGAAGCCTACTATATCACAGCAAAAGAAAACATATATGAATTTGTTCATCCTCTAAGGAATCATTTGTTATAGACTGTTTTGTCAGGAATAGAAATAATTGATGCAGAGTGGTGGTCAAATCCTGTAAACACTATCAATGTCTAGAGTATTCCTATTTGTGTCCAAACATGTCTATTAACAAATATCAATTGGTTTCTTTATTCTTTAACTTTTCTCAGTGTCTGGGACTACTTGCTGTAATAAACTATGAAAGCAATACAAAACCATTGAAATCAATTAAAAGATTTACTTCAGTGAGCGTTGAATCAGACACTGGTTCAAAATAAATATGTGACCTAATGCAGTTTTGCTTGGCAAGTAACAGAGAATGATAAAAAAAGTCCACAATCAGACCTCAATTCTGCAGCAGGATCTGCTACCTTGGTGTCCTGCACTTATCCAAAATTCCAAGGTAATGTTCTCTATTTGTAAATTCCTGACCTATTTTTTGTTTGTTTCTCCATTTAATGAGCTTATATAATGTCCAGATAAAGAAAAAAATGAGATGAAGTTAATGTAAGGAATTCTAGCTCACAAAAGTTAGCAATTGATTGGACCTGTTACAAATATATATACACTTTAATATGCGAATATTTAGGATAATGTTCATAGAGTGGAAGCTATAATGGAAAACAACAATGAAAGGATGGAAAGCAAGAAAAAACATTTTAAAAGTCTAGGAAGTAAAATTTCCACAGTATGGGTATGAGAGAATAATTTCATTCCTTTCTTGACAATTTTTGTTATTTGTTTCAAAATATCACCAGACAACAAAAAATTCTCCATTGTCTGAATTTTAAATGTAGTAATAATATATTATTACATGTAGCTCTTTCCCATCTCTCAGTCTAAAAGATCTTTTCCCCCTTTTTGGCTGAAATGAAAATTAAATGCCTTAGTACTTGATATGATACCTTCTTCAAATTTACTGTGTATACTATATACTAGACCCTTGATTCATAGTTGTGACATCAACATGGGCTCTTTTGCTTGACTTGTATTTTTGGCATATACAAAAAACCTTAGTATCTGACTCAGTGGGTGTGTCTACATGAGATGCTTTACTGCACAGTAGGTGACTCTGCTGAGCAGTAAAGCATTACTATTTAACCATGTACTAGGCTACTGCACAGTAAAATAAGCTAATGTGCAGTTATCTACTATCTGAAAATACAGGTAGTAGATTCACTGCACATTAGCTACTGTGCAGTAGCGCACATGTAGAAGCTGGCTGGGAGTAATTTGCTCTCATCAACCCAGGCAGTAGGAGGCCCACTGCTGCCTGGCTGAACCCCATGTGGCAGAAGCTATGCTGGCAGCAGGGGTAGCTGTCTCCCTGCCATGTGGGGATCGGGACCATCCTGATCCCATCACAGTCAGGAGAGCTGTCCTGGCAGCTGGGATTGCTGCATCCCAGCCAGGTGGGATCAGGTCGGAATCCAATCCCCACATGGCAAGGAGAGGTGTCCCTGCCTAGCAGGGACAACCGTGTGGGAATTGGGAGGGTCCCGATCCCCATGTGGCCAGAAGAGATATCCCTACCTGGCAGAGACACTGTCTGGAAGCCATGTGGGGATCAAGAGTCCCAATCCCCACATAGCTGCCAGGCACAGTCCCTGCGGGGACACCTCTACTGGGCACATGGGGATTGGGTCTGATCACATGTGGCTGAGATGCAGCAGTCCTCACTGCCAGAGCAGTTCAATTACTACCCTCTGGGTCCGACCACGGAGCCAATTTTCC
>NW_005842813.1:93907-132979 GCF_000455745.1 Alligator sinensis | reverse complement strand
CCCCTGCTTTTCCTCCGGCTCCCCACATATCTGAAAAAGGACTTTTTATTGTCCTTGATGCTCAAAGCTAGCTGGAGTTCAGTTGCAGCCTTGGCTTTCCTGGTATGCCCCCTACAGGACCGGACCAGTGCAGAATAATCCTCCTTGGAGGTGACTCCCATCCTCCATCCTTTGTAGGCCTTTCTTTTTAGCCTCAGGAGGTCTGCTAGGTCCCTGGAGAGCCAGGGGGGCTGCTGTGCCCTCTTGCTGCCTTTCCTCTGAGATGGAATAGACTTAGCTTATGCATTGAGGATCGCTCCCTTGAGGAGCAACCACTCTTCTTGAACTCCCCTTTCTCCATGGTCATGGTCCCTTAGGGCCTCACTGACAAGCCTTCTGAGCTTCTCAAAGTCAGCTTTCCTGAAGTCAAGGACTTCCGTGTTGCTGACTGACTTGCCAGCTTTTCGGTGGATGGTGAAGGTGATCACTGTCACCCAGCTTCCCATCAATCACTAGGTCGCCGACTAGGTCATTCCCAGTAGCCAGTACCAGCTCGAGCAGCGCTTTGCCTTTCATTGGCCCATAGACTTCTTGAGTCAGGTAGAGGTCATCCACGCATGAGAGGAAGCTTTGCAACCGCTCAGATTTTTCTGAGTGATCCTCCCACGAGATGTCCGGGTAATTGAAGTCACCCATGACAACCATGGTCATGGAGCATGCGGCCTCAGCCAGTTCCCGGGCAAACTTCTGGTCAAGCTCAGGACTTTGGGTAGGAGGCCTGAAGTAGATTCCCACCATTGTGTCCCCTGTGCCGTGTTCCCCATGGATTTTAACCCAGAGGGTCTCCAGTCATCCACCCTGGTTGCCAATATTGGCTTGCAGGGACGTGTAGCTTTCCTTAACATGGAGAGCTACACCCCCGCCCCTTTTATCTACACGATCCCTCCTGTACAGGGTATAGCCATCTATACCTGTGGTTTTAACGCACAGTAACCTTACTGTGCATTAATAGCATGTGTAAATGTGCCCAAGTGTTCAATAAAGCCAGGATAAAACATTTCTTTTTCTTTTGTTAGATTGGTTTAATCTCTAAATAATCTGTATTTTTTAGCATATTTTTCTGTAACACTTTAGAAATCACCATCCTGGTGCCTTTAAACAAAATCCCACCCCCCCCTTAAATTGCTAAAAGGGGCTGGGAATATGATATCCTAGCTATTTTGTGCGAGTAGAACTTTTTGCTTTCTGTAGGGCTTTGTTTTAAATAATAACACCAGCAATAATAGGCCACATTTTGTCTGAGACTAGATAGGGTTGATGATCATAATCCAACAGTGAACTTCACTACATTACACTTTTGTCAAGTATTTCTGCAATTGGCAAATATCTTATATATTTGTATTCTATTTTCAAAACATATATGTAGTTGAAGACAATCTCTGTATTCTTATCAAGGTGTTTTCAAGGTCTCTTTTGGCAATGAGAATAAGTGCTTTACGACTAGTTTTACAAAACATTAGACTTTCATAAATAGAAACATGAGCATTTTCTTTTATTCCTAGACCAAGACTGATGACTCCATCTACAGTTGGGTTTACTGGCAGTTTTTGTTGGTGTCCATGGTGTGTAACTTTTGCTCTCCACTATTGGCCATTATAATGTAAAAGGGCTATACCAGTGCTCTTCTCAGACATATCTGTTGACAAATTGTTTTTATTACAGCAGGATGTCAAACTCACCTGGCCCTGCATACCAGGTCTGGGTCACTGGACCAGCTGGGAGGCCAGGCTGGAACCAATCTCCTGTGCAGTACCCATGGTGCTGGGTCCAGCATATACTGACCCTGGGGCCTTGCTGGGCCTGGGCCTTGATAGAGGTCATCCATGAACGAAAGAAAGCTTTGTGACCACTTGGATTTGACTGAGCACTCTTCCCATGAGATGTCTGGGTAGTTAAAGTCTCCCATGACAACCATACACCATACACCAGGAGCGTGCGGCCTCATCCAATTCTCTGGCAAACTCCTGGTCAAGGTCTTGACCCTGGGTAGGGAGTCTATAGTATACTCTCACCATAGTATCCCCTGTGCCATGTTCCCTATGGATTTTAACTGAGAGGGTCTCCAGTCATCCACCATGGGTGCCAATGTTGGCTTGCAGGGATGTGTAGCTTTCCTTGACATAGACAGCTACACCACTGCCCCCTTTGTCCACTCAATCCCTCCTGTACAGGGTATAGCCGTCTATACCTGTGGTCTAGTCATGGGTGGAGTTCCAGCAGGTCCCCATTATCCCTATGATGTCATAATTATTTGTGTTAAGCAGGAGGACGAGTTCCTCCTGCTTATTCCCCAAGCTCCTGGCATTTGTGTACAGACAGGCAAGTGTCCCCTTGGGGGCTCTTGCCTTGCCCACAGATTGTATCAGGGCTGGGGCAGGGGTGGGCTCCCTTAAGTGCCTTGACCTGCTGGCTTTGCAAGGGTTGCTCAGCGGGCCAGCAGTAGCGGTAGTCCCCCCATCCCCCAGTGGTCTTAGTTTAAAGCCCGGTGGAGCAGGTCAGCCAGTCTGGCTGAGAAGAGCCTCCTTCCCAACGGAGAGAGGTGGAGGCTGTCCCTTCCCAGCAGCTCACTGCCTCTCTCTCCAAAGAGTGGACTGTGGTCATGGAAGCCAAAACCTTCCTTATGACACCAGCACCATAGTCTTTGGTTCACTACCTGGATCCTCCTCTCCCTCCTCAGCCAATAGCTCAAGACTGGGAGGATTGATGAAATGCCACCTGTGCCCCCAACGCCTTAAGTCCCGCTCCCAAATCCTTGTAGCACTTCATGATCCAGCTGGGATTTCTCTGAGCCGTGTCATTTGTGCCCACATGGATGAGGAGTATAGGGTAGTGGTCAGTGGGCTGGAGGAGTTCAGGGATCTTCTCCGCAATGTCTCAGATCCAGGCTCCTGGGAAGCAACAGACTTCCCGAGCTAAGGGGTCAGGGTGGCAGATTGACCCCTGAGTCCCCCTCAGGATGGAGTCTCCCATGACAAACACTTTGTGTTTTGTCTTAGGAAGAGTGGGGGCGGTAGCTACAGTTGAGCATGTGTTGCCTGCAGGAGCTGGCAACTTAGCAGGCTCTGCTGGGGCTGCATTGCAAAGCTCCGGCGGTGGGGGGGGCTTGGTGTGGCGGGCCTTGGGGCCCTTGGCCACCCTGGTCTGACCCCTGGGCTGGACAGCATGGGAGGTCCTTCAGTCCTCCCTAAACCTGGAAGGTGACTGTGGTTGACCCTCCGCCTCCTGAGGGAGAAGGGCCTGGCAGTAGGAGTCGATCTCCTGCTCACAGTCCCTGATGGCATGCAGTCTCTGGACTGTGGGTTGGAGCACAATTGTGCACGCTCCGCCGATGCTGGCAAAATGATATAATCCATTGCAGTTTTGTATCTTTTTCCAAATATCAGACATTATTTTGGTTCTGGTTCCTTGCTATAATATGTATAGCACCCTGTGGGTTTTGTTTTTTTCTTTTTGGGCAGGGTAGAGGGAGGTGTCTCTGAATTTGAGCTCTACCTTTCTGTCTCAGGTTTCCTTTCTTGTAATGTTTTGAATGTCTATAATGTCAGCAGTGTGTTAGAGTACTGTCTATCATCCTTCAGGTCTACAGTGTCTGGTAAATTACCTGGTATATTCTCATCAAAGGTAAATTTTGCATTTTCCAGGAGCGTTGCTATGAGATTTCTGTCCCAGGTTTCCAACCTATTCTGGGAATCAGGGAATTCCTCTTCTGAAAAAATCCACAAAGTGAAAAGAGTGGCTCTTCAACCTCAGTCAAACTCTTCCATGATTTTTCCTTCTGCATTTACTATTTAAAAACATCACTCCTGTTTTATATTTACATTGATACTCTTCAGACTCCCATAATATATTCTCATAGTTAGCCTCCTCTGCCTGAGTTACCTTGTAAAGCTATTATAAAAATATCAAATGCTTCATAACCAGCTATATAAGAAATAAAGCTACCTCTTATCTGTCTGTCTTTTTGCTGAGTCCTATTGCTTTCAGTTACATTATGAGTCCCCCCCACATGCTGGGGACTGTAGTAGTGGCTGGGGATAAGATGGGGGAATGGTGCCCCCCTCCCAAAAACCCGGCCTGGTCCCCCTGACCCGAGGCAGCAAGCTGGCGGGGGGAGGGGGAATGGCGGGGGGACATTGTAATGTGCAAGTTATGCGGCACTCTCTCCACCTTCTACTGTTGTCCTCCACATTTCTAGTCTGTGTTTCAGCTTAAGTAGGATTTTTAACTACTCCATCCTTTCACTCCGAATATTAGTTCATTTTACTCTTGGAGTAACTACTCAGAACTAAGGAGACTGACAAATGTCTGCTTCACTTGTTCTCTGAGTGCTAAGTGATTTGCAATGCATTATAGGATTCTCTGATACAGTTCCAATGGTGCCTCCCAAAGGTCCTTGTTACATGTTCATTTTAGACAGCTCCTGGAGCTCTTAACTCCTGCATTTTCCACATTTTAAAAACTGAAACTAGTTTTAAGCATACTTTATGCAGATTAAAATTATGCCACTTCAGGGCATGTTTTTCTCTAATCCATGTTACCCAGCTTGTGTTCCATTAATGTGTGGCCACTCCCCACAAATGTGGCACCCAAGTTGCAGTCCTTCACGTCTCAGAATTCAGTGTCCCTTTCCCCATCCTCCTGTTCTGTGTAGACAGACTTTCTACCCCCTGAACATTACTGTGTGTATGTGTGTGGGGGGGGGGGGCATTCTGGGATCAAGCCAACTCCACCTCCCATTACCAGGGTGTCACCTTCCCACCCCCAGGGATGAAACCCCATGCAAACAGCCTGCTGAGCATATGCCAGCTAAACAGGGCACAGACAAGTCCAGGAGTAGGGTCCAGGAAGTGGGGGAGGGTACAAGGTAGGGCATCTGATCATGTCCCCACATGCTAGGGTTTCCCTGGGGCAGGGACAGTGGCTCCTGCAAAAGCACGTTCCCTCACTTCTCCCATCTCTCAGCCACCCTGGGAAGCATGACTAGCACCCCACAGCCAAATCAAAAATCCCAATTTATTAAAACATGAGATCTTTTAATTTGCTGCTGCTTTATTTCTTTATATGTTTTTTTACTTCTTTTTATTTTATCCTTCCCTGCTAACTTGCTTCATTTAGCCATCCTTTCCCCACCTCCATTTTCTGTTCACACCCCATTTTATTACCCATCCCCATCCCATTAAATCCCTGCCTCCCAGCTTCATGTTCCTGCCCTTCCCCCAAAACCCATCTCTCATAAAACCCCACCTAGGACAGGGGTAGATGCCTGTTCAGCCCTGTAGTAGCAACTCACAGCTGTACCTTTTAGTTAGGTCCCTACTTGCCAGCCCTCTAGTGGAAACTTGCAGCTGTGCAGCTGGAGGACAGTCAAATAAGGTTTTTGAGTCTAAAGGTGTGACCACTACCAACTGAAGCTAGCACTAACACCAGTTAACATTTGAGCAACTCAGTGCAATGTGTAACAAGGCTCTAACATAAAATTGCCTGCGAATCAGGCCTATTGATTTCACAGAATTATTCCTACTTTGTACCAGTTGTTCAGAGTAAGGCTAGATAGTATCAAACCCATTAATAAAGTAGAAATACATAATACTTCATTCCTCATAGTGACTTTTGGAGACTGCAATTACAATTGCAACATCCCTTTGTAGGTGTCCTTTGAGAGAAACCACCTTTCCTCATAGATATAAGTTTTAGCTAAAATGGTAATATCTGCTTGGTAAACTAATAAATATATGGGAATGAAAAAGAAATATTGTCATGTTCTGGATTTTAGCAAGATTTAGAATATACACTGGAACTGGATACTTCATCTCCCTTGCCACTGTTAGCTCTTCAGGTCCTGAGTTTGAGGCTGTCTAAGCAATGTGTTGACATTTTATCTGTAGGAAAACCTCCAAAGTGCCTGTTAGTCATGGCATGTCAGTCCTCATAGCCACCCAGCCAAGGAGACAGGAGCCTGAAAATTTGGAAGATGAGACTTTCAAACTCCTCTCTCCTCTTCTAGTTGGGCTCCCAGAGGACTGCTAATCTAGGCGGCCAGGCTGGTAAAGAACTCCCTCCCCCATACATCCCTGGAACCACAACTCAACACCCAGTTGAACATTTACCCTCGAGCCCAAGCTTTCATTACTTCCCTTCTTTCTCCCTTTCCCAACATTCCTAGGAGCATGGTTCAGCACCTGACTGAACACTTCCTCCCAGCCACCTCATTTGCCTACCTTGCACACTCCCTGACACCCCCTCTCCTGTGCTGGAGACAGCCACATGAGAGCATGAGTTCAACTGAAAGTTTTTAATTGGGCACATGACATCAATCTACAAATTATAACACTAAGCCCAGAGTCTGGACAAGCTGTCGGCCAGTGCATCTTGCACATGCATTGCAAGGCAAGGGGCCTTTGTTTCAGAATTTACTGGAATGGTACCTATAGGAGCTAGGGGATGCTCTGCCTCAACTGGTGATGGTAGGGGCTCCCCCTTAGCCTCACGGATGTTGTGCAGAATGCATATGGAGAGACCACAAACTGGGACACCTTGCACTCGCTGGCATCCATGCATGTTGTCAGGCATCTCCAGTTCACCTTAAGACACTTGAAAGCACGTTCCACAGCCATCTTGCAGCTACTGAGCTGGTAGCTAAACAGTTCCTCCTGTGCATCCAATGACAGGTTTCATCAGTTAGGGGTGCAGTGGGAGCGTAGCAGGAGTACAGTCATTCCCTGAACCTGAATGTCAACACACCAGGGACAATCTCTCTCTGCTCCCTCAGTTGTGCACCCAGTCTGACCAGCTGACATTTATATGCTTGAAATGGGTGCAGTGGTCCACAAATGCCTAAAGCATGATTGAGACATTGCCCTTCTGACTGATGAAATCACATCCAAGCCCAACACAGTTGGGGAACCCTAGTCTGGCCAACCCTTTCACAAACTCCTGTAAATTGGCAAGGCATAGGATGTGCAGTTATCAACTATCACCTGTTGGATCACCAAACATCCCTCCTGCACTGCCTCTCCAGCCATCAACTTACCTGGGTCAAAATGGTTTGCAGTGGACCACAGGTTGCCTGGGGTTACAAGCTTCTACATAATAATGGCAATGTGCTTCTCCATAGATAAGCGTGTCCACATTTTTGTTGTCTCTCACTGTGTGTGAGTAAATTCAGCGCAGATCTCCATGAAGGTGATTCTGGACTTGCAAAATGTCAGGTGCCACTGCTTGTTGTCCCAGGTGGCCCTGAAGATCTGCTCCCAGTATTTGCTCACTTGCCTCACCCAGTAACACCACTCCACAGCTTGGAACCACCCTACATCTGCCTGGCCACAATGTGTTGACCTATGGAAAAAACATCATCAGGGTAATAGCTACTGTCAGAGATTAAGGACAGGACATAGCCATGGACCATCCATTGTTTGGCTGCAAGCACATGCATAAGGTTCTCCCTGGCAAGTACCATTTCCTCATTCTTGGTGCAAATGCAGGTAGTTATGGTGCTTATCAGAGCCCCACAATTTCTGCTCAGTTTCCTCATGAGTTCATAACACTGGGCCAGTAAGGTCTGTGAGGCAATGGTCATGTATAGATTCATAGTGACTGATAGTGGTGGAAGCTCCAGGTCATGGTCAGTAATAGCAGCACAAATGCAGTAGAAATACAGGCAGGTGGTCAGGGGCACACATTGCATAGTAAATCACATCAAAAACCCTTCCACAACATTTTTCACCACCCATCATTTAAACAGAAAATGAACACTTTGCTTAGTGCTGCCAGAGCCAGGGGAACCTAAAGACCCTCAAGCCCAACTACCAGGAATGCTGGGATGTGTGCTCTCTCCACTCACCTGCTGGATAAGGATCAGGTAAGGCAAAAAAAGTGCTTTACCAGAAGAAGCAGTGCATTACTTCCACCTGGTTTCTCAGTGGCTGTATGGATCAGGTGCTTTGCTAGGACTTTTTGGTGCTTTTATTTAATAGCTGATTCAATCAGCTATTAGGTAAAAGCGCCAAAATAGCCCCAATAAGTGCCTGATCTATACAGATGTTGGGGGAGCTGGGTCCAAATAAAGTGCTGCCTCCACTGGGCATGCACTGAGCTTGACAAGGGAGCACACAGAGTTTAAAATAAACTGCCATTCTGGGTTTTTTTTTAATGACTGCAAGCAGCTATTGATAACCCACAACATTCTCATTAACAAACTAAGGAAATTCAGACTAAAAGAAAGTACTGTAAGGTGGATGCAAAACTTGTTGGATCATCAGTCTCAACAAGTTGTCAACAATGGCTTGGTGTCTAGTTGGGAAGAGGTATCAAGCTGAAAGTTCTCAGGAGGCCATCTCCTGGAGATATTAACTCTTTTTTTAGTCGTGGTCCTTATCATGGCTAACCCATTCTGGCATTGCCTCTTCCAGCCTTTTTCTAAGAATAAACATTACTCCTTCAGCTCCATCAGTGCAATTTTCTAAAACTACACAAGGGTAAATTTGGCTCAGACTGGCCATAAAAGGTTGATGCAAAAGAAAATGTCTGGTTTGATGCCACAGAACATCTGGTGGTCACCTAAATCCTCCAAAGGTGCCGAAGTCCCATTCAATAGTGTCCTGGATATTATGATTTTAACTTGATTCTTAACTTGATAACATAGAATCATAGAAATATACAGCTGGGTAAGACCTCTGGAGGTCATCTAGTCCAGCCCCCTGCCTGAAGCAGGATCATCCCTATCCAAACCATCCCATACAAATGCTTGTCTAACTTGTTACAAAAACAGCACAAACAAGCACAATGTTGCACAAACTTACCTGCCACAGGTAAAGCAGGGGGACAATGGCAGTCGATATCCTGTTGCCTGTTGCTCATTAATTTTCATCCTGTAACCAAACCATGCAAGCTCATGACCATTAACTCTAATGTAAGCATTGAATACATATCTTACAAATGACATTGAAGAGCTTGCTATATACTTTTTTGTAAAGACTTGAAAGCAAGATTCTTTGGGTTTCTTACTAGGAGATGTGTATGAATTGCTTTCTTAACTTTAAATAGACCTATACTATAGTATTGTAGGTACAATATCTACCAAGAATGCCACCACTACTGGAGCAGTTTTATTTTAAAATACTATTAACAGAATATTCTAGTCTAAATCATGGTTATTCCTAATCTATTCATTATAGTAATGCATGAGGTAAATATGTAGATTGAAATAAGTTATTTTTATAATATAGATTTGTAATATACATTTAAATATGCTTATAGAACAAAATAATACAACCTCCAAGTGTGTTTACAATGTCATTTTAGCGAATGTGAAAAAGTGAAAAAGTAAACAACAAAGTCAAAAAATAAACAACTAAGTGATAAGTACAATATGGTTGGGCAGGCTTCCAAATACCATAGCTGTGATTTATAAATGGACAGCAAAAATCCTAGTTGCACTGCAGATTTTGTTTCTAGTATCCACTTTTCCTATAGAAAAGGTACTTCTAAAATAAATTATTTTATGTGTTAGAAGCATTATCTGGGGAGATATTCAGCATATCTTCAAGTCATTGATTAAGAGCTAAGGGCAATTAACAACTCACAAGATTTGGCACTAAATTCATACATGCAGAAAGATGCATTTCCCTTTCAATATGTGCTTTGCAAAAATAAGCAATTTCCCCATGGATAAGAAATAGTATTAAATATTTGTTACGGCTTTGTTATTTGTTGTTATATACTTTGAATAGGACTATATCTCACCTAATCAGGAGCTGAGATTTTCTGAAGTACTTTAATAGCATTGAAAAGCTGAAGAGTAGCATTGCCAGAAATGAGAGTATTTTGAGTGGTAATCAGAGGTGAACAGGAAAAGAAAGGCAGAATAAAAACAGCCAAAAAAAAAAAAAAGCCAAGTGGAAAAAAACAGAGAGAAAAGGGGAGAAAGAGACTGAGAGAGAGGAAATAAATGCTAAGGAAATGGAGGGGAGATAACAAAATTCTTGTCTATATTAGCATCTCATGTAGAGAGATTTTTAACATCTTTAAAATATCTTAACTATTCATGGTCCAAACCTAGGAACTGATTCAAAACTTCCCTTATCAGAAACAGCTAATGTTTATTTGAACATATTGAAATCTAGATATCCTGGTTATGAACACTTAAACAGTAGGCCCATGCGATTTGGATGAAAACAGCAGGGATGGTAGTCCCACCTAAGGGCATGAGGCCTGCCAAGTTTCAAGGAGATAGGTGCAGGGGTTTCTGGGAAACTGCACCTCAAGCTGCTGACAGCAAAATTCATGCACAATGGGGTGAAAGCTGCAGGCATGGTAGCCCCTGCTGAGGCCATGAAGCCTGCCAGGTTTCAAGAAGATAGGTGCAGAGGTTTCTGGGAAACTGCACCTCAGGCTGCTGACAAGCAAAACTCATGACATGGGTGGGTGACACTGTGTGTGTGTGTTAAGGCGGACCCTGACTGGTGCTGGGGCCTTTACAAAACATGATAGTGTTCCCCAATGAGGCCTCCTTCTCCCCTACAGTCTCAGTCTGATCCACCACTTTAAATAACAACAGGTAATAAGCAGTGCACTGCAGCACAGTAGCATCAGCAGCATCCCAGGCAGCCAAACTGTCACAGAGCCTTTCTTCCCTTTTCTGCATGAGCTTGTTCTCCAGCAGCTGCCAGAGAACTCTCCCACCAGCCCCAGTCCTGGGGCTTAGATGTGCCCAGAGCCCTTCTGGTCAGCTGGCCGGGGACAGGTGCTAGGGGTGTTGGTCTAAGGAGATGGCACTGGCACACAGGGTCCTTTGGGTCAATCTGGTATCTTTTAGTAGACCAACTGAATAGTGAGAGAAATATATCTTAGCAAGCCTTTGGGTTGAAAACCCTTCATCAGGCTGAGGAAGCCCCTGCAGTTGGTGTCTGTGCGCTGTTCCTGGATGGAAGGAATAGTAAAGAAGCCAGAGGCTGGCATGCAATACAGGCAAGAAAGCCAGTCAGTGAAAAAGGAAATGGAGGCATCAGAGGGTGAGGGCCAGGCATCAGGGGGTGAGGTTGGGGGGGAAAGGGGGATGTAGCAGTGCAGCTAAAAGTGGAGAGGTACCTGGGGAGTCAGATGTCTGGCAGGTTGTAGTGTGTCAGAATTCCATGTCTATATTGAGTCCATGAGTTTCTGTACCTAGGAGGCTGATGAAGTGAAGTTCATAGGCCCAGCTGTGAAAAGTGGTTTGTAAATTCAAACAAGCACCGAACCTTGCTAACCTAACCTCATCATCAGAAGCCAACTTCCTACAGCTCAAAACACAAACCCTGCCAACAATCTCCAGTACTCCCACAAACTTCACACCAGAATCTATCAAAATCAAGAATACCCAACTACCTGTGGGGGCACATTTCTCACAAACAAAACACTCTGTCTCCAGCCTCTCAGGCCTGGTCCTGAAAGTGAATTTACATGATGGCAGGTGGAAAGATGGCAGGTGATGGCAGCATGCCCTTGCAGCATGGAGAACATCTGACTGTGTGGTATGTGGCGCTGCAGATATGTTTGCAGCACCTCATACCACATGGCTGCGCTTGTCTGGACACACCCATATACATATACCTACTTTTGTTAGTATATAAAGTGCTAATTTACAATGAAATGGATCCAGTAACAAATAGGTAATAGACATAATGTGAGGAATATCATTATGACATGTTTATATCAGTGTGTTGTATCTAAAAGGCGAGCAGATATGTTTTCAGCAGGTATAATTTGGAATAACCTTTCCAGGTTTTTTTTGTATAGGCCACTGCAACACTTCCCTTGTGTCTCTACAAGACCTCTATGAAATAAGGGTGGTTTTATTTCACCTCCATCTATTTCTTTTTCCACCATTCGCTTTTTTGAACAGCATGTATCAGAAGTTAGAAGCTTATACAATATTTTTCTTGAAGTGGGTCCCAAGATATATTTCCTATTTAATGACTCAAGGCAAAGGGCTTTTGCAGAGTAAGTCCCTTTTAGACATTGTTTAGACAGCTGCAGGACACTCTGTCCACCATTGCTATATGATGCATGATTTTGAAACCTAAAATTTGAATAAAAAATAATAGAGCAGGTGTAGAGGAAATACCTCATCTTACCTATTTAATGCCATGCCAAAACATTATTGCAAATTTCTGAGGATTTTTATTAGCATAAATTTTGCTGTGCATGATGACATGATGTTTGAATGTTTTATACTGATCGAACCCTAAGTTAAGTCATAGCAAGTTTTTGTAATACATATATAAGAATAAAAAGCTAGCACTCTTAAAAAATAATAGCCATGTATGCCACATTTTCTGCTAGGCTTTAACTAACTAGTATTGTTCTAAAGCAACCTTAGTGGTTTGTAAATTGTAATGCATGGCCATAGTTGCTGATTCAAGCTTACTCAAGTTTTTACACGTAAATGCTCTGATAACCTTAAATTGCTCAAACTGACAGTCTTGCCAGTACCTAAATTTAATTCAGACATTTCACTCAGGTTTTGAGATGCAGTGAACTATTCAAGTGCAGTTGGAATCCTTTGCACATAATGTCATACTGAGCAAGCTGATGAACTCAGGCCGATACCTTCCATTCATCAGTGTAGTTCAGTATCTCATTAAATGAGTAATGATGTAAAGACTTACACAATATATGCAACTACTGGAGGTAAAGAGAAATCATTCAGTAGACTGCAGGAAAGACAATATTACAATATATACTTTGATACAGTGTAGGTTATGTGAGGAGTCTGACATTAAAATTTATTATGAGCTTTCTTTCATTTTTGTTCCATTTTTTGCTATGCATTTTTCCTTAGTGGACGGTGAGGATCCATGCCTTGAGCTTGGATCAAGGCATGGATTGAGTTAATATTTGAGTTAATTTGACTATTCAACTTATTCTTTATGACTTCTTTCAGAAAAGATGTACAGGTATTCTTTCTAGCATTATTTTGAGTGTGCATGCCTGCATATGTGTGTGTGTGTGTGTGTGTGTGTGTGTGTGTGTGTGCTTTTAAAAACACCATATTTTCTTGAACATAAGGTACCTCAAAATATAATAGATTTTTTTTTGAAGGGAGAATGAAGAAAATGTTTTTCCTAGTTATGACTATGTAGATCAGGGACAGAGCCTAATTTTCAATGGACTCACCCTCCCTTTCCTACTTAACTAAGCTGAAACCCTAGGTATTGCTGAAGACGGGTCTCTGCAGTAGATCTATGATTTTGAAAAGAGCTGTGAAACAGGTAGAGAGAGACCTGGAACACTTAGCAAATAAGAAAATTGCTGCAATAAAGGTTGACTTGATTCGAGGATCAAACTTGTTAAAAAGGGAGAGATTATCCTCTGGAGTGAAGAACGTTCAATTAAGTCAACCGATTCTCTTAGCTACCTGAATAGGAATAGCACATCTGCTACACTGTGAGCACATCTACGTATACCTTTTAAAGGCACATTAGCCATTTTAAGGCACATTAAGGACACAGGTCTACATATGTGCACCCTTAATGTGACGTAAAATGGTGATTTTAGGAGATTCACACCTAAATTTGATACCTGCAAAAACAGGTATCAAATTTACTTGCAAATAGCTAAAACACCTTAACACATTTGTAGATGTGCTAAGGTGTACTGTTGTTGCGTATGTTGAGTGACTTAGGGCTAACTTTAGTCCCAAGTAAGTTTGCACACTGTGTTAATGTGCCTTAGCGCATTTTTTTGGGAAAAAGCGGTATGTGAGAAAATATGGTACAGATAAAAAAATAGTGTAAAAAAACTCCAAACTCATTTCCCTTGTGGACTATAAAACCCAGCTTTCTAAATACTGAAGCTCAGTTTACACAAGGAAATAGACAAAATTAATTTATTCATATCTGAATATTGGTGACTATAAGGAGGTGTTCAGCCTACAGAGGTTTCAGACCCAGCTGCAGGTAGTCAGCAGCTAAGAGTCTGCTTGGCCAGAAAGCTGGGTGAAAGCTGCAAATGATGAATGGTAAATGAGAGTGGATCTATAGAGTGAGTTAAGATTTCCAAGAGCAGAGGGTAAGGGGGAGAGCAGGAAGAAGGCTGGTGTACTGATGAAGAAGCACAGAGCATGGGTTGCCCCTTTCTAGGTCTGAAGGAAGACCATGGGTTTTGGGTTTGTTTGTTATTTTATAGAATCATAGAAATTAAGGGCTGAAAGGGACCTCAAAAGGTTATCAAGTCCAATCCCCCTGCTCTGGGAAGGAATATTGCTGATCAAATGATCCCAGCAAGGTGTCTGTCCAGTCTCCTCTTGAAGACTTCCAAGGTTGGGGACTGCACCACCTCCTTGGGAAGTCTATCCCAGATTCTAGTCAACCTTACCATAAAGAAATTCTTCCTTACATCCAAGCTGAAACCACCCTCTAACAGTTTATGACCATTGTTCCTTGTTCTCCCATTGGGCAGCCTAGTGAACAGTTTTTCTCCCAGCTCCCAATATTCACCCCTTACATACTCATAGATGGCCACCAAGTTCCCCCTCAGTCTCCTCTTCCCCAAGCTGAACAGTCCCAGATCCCTTAGTCTTTCCTCATAAGGGTTGTCCTCCAGGCCCTTAATCATTCTTGTGGCCCTTCTCTAGACCATTTCAAGATTTTCCATGTCTTTCTTGAAGTGTGGTGCCCAGAACTGGACACAGAACTCCAGCTGGGGTCTCACCAGAGCCAAGTAGAGAGGAAGTATCACTTCCTTAGCCCCGCTCATGATGCATTGGCTAATGCATCTGTGGCGGCGAGACGCCCCCACAGGCTCCCGAAGGGGAGAGGGTAGTCCCCACGGGCCCCAAACCCCACAAACAGCCCCCCCCACGGGAGAAACTTACCTCCCACTGGGCAGCTGGAGCCAGAGTAGGAATCGTGGCTGTGGCCGTGCGAGCTGGTGTTATGCTGTCTGTTTGATCAGCTGTTCCCCAGAACAGCTGCCACAGGAAGGTTTAAAAGCCCCAACGGAACCCGGGGGGCAGGAGAGGCAGAGAGGGAGCATGCTGGCGTAGAGCACGCCAGACGTGCTGAGGCTCCTGCAATGGACAGGAGTAGCAAAGCTGGTGCAACGCTGGCAGGCAGACAAGGGGAGGCATTTGAGCCCCCTGTGGGAGGCTGCGGGAAAGGAGGCAACTCCACACCCCTCTCCTCCCCAGGGGTCTATTTCTTTTGAGAGAAAAAAAGAAGAGGAGTAAGAGCAAAGCGCCCTACTCAGAGGCACTGAAGTAGGTGCCAGCCTACGCACATATAGCTTGCCAGTCTCTAGAGCAAGAAGGCTACTCAGTGAAGCAGAAGGGGCAGCCTGACAAGTGCCAACAGAGCCCCCGCCCCAGATGTGGAGTCCCCCTCGAGGCAAGCCGTGGTCGAGCCAGCACGAACGAACCGCCATTGCTGGCGCCCATCTGGTTGGCGAGTGGACGGGGTGTATGGGGAGGTGGAGCCCTGTGGAACATTGCACCTGAACTGTGAGTACTGCTGTCCCCAGGGAGCCCCCCCAGGAAGATCTCCACTGAACCATCTCTTTGTATAATAACACCAAGTCATGGCAAGCAAGTTGAGGGGAGGGGATCCAGACTAGACGGATAGTGTATCACTCAGGGAACCCCACTTAAGGCACCTTCCATCATAGCATCCCTGTATGCTATTAGCTCTGTTGACTACGGCATTGCACTGGTGGCTTAGGTTCATCCTGTGATCAACCATGCTAATCAAATTTGCATGCTTGCTTATTTTTATGTTTGCTTTGTTTGCTGTGGGAACAAGCTTGCCCCATGTAAAAATAAACCAACTGGAAACCTGAACTCAGAGCTGACTGGCTTTGATGAGGAAACTATGTGAATGACCTTGCAGTGACACTGTATCAGAATTCTTGGAATCCTTGGGATCTATTGTTTAGTTTGAGTAATCAACATCTGACCTCCCAATGATCTACTGTACATACTCTATTCATTTGTTTGCTGGTCATCCTCTGCTTTATGTTCTACCACCATCCCTTCCTTAATCACTTTCCCAAGATTATCTTTATCTCTACATTTGATGTGACCAAAGCATATGTGTTTGCAAAAACTTATTGTTTAAAGACAACTATTGTTGTCTGTTCTATCTAGGATATACATAAAAAAATTGGCAAAACCATGTCTTAAAGCTTCAGTTTTCTTTTTTTCTTCAGTACTGGTATTCCATGAGCAATGTTTATAAACCATATCTATTGTATTGCATCCTTAAACTTGTAATCATTGACTATTTCCTTTATAGTTAAACTAAAATCTGATTTTGCCCTTTCCTTAACTTCTCTACAGTCCTTTAAAAAACATTTATAATGTTGTATATTCTCAGACATTCTTTGTTCAATTTGAGCAATTCAGATACAGGTTTGAGCTATTAGATTAACATTAATAGATGCTAGTTATGAAATTTCATTTTATGATCTTTTGCTACTTCTCTGAAAAAATAGTTTGTCTTACAGACTACATGAATTTATTTTAAAATACTTTTATAAGATCTATTGTTGTAAAAGTTCATTATAAGATATGAAATAACATGTTTATAAAATTAATATTTGGTGAATTAGCAATGGTGGAATAGTCTGGACTTCAGCAGGTAAAGGCACCAAATTCCTAGAAACAACATAAGCACACAAGGTTCTTCGAGTAGATGTGATATCTTTTATTGGACCAAATGAGTAGTTGGAAAAAAGTTCTTAGTAAGCTTTCAGGCACAGTCACCCAACTACTATGTCCTTACACCAACACGGCTACAACTAAAAACCTAGAAAAAACATAAACTTTCACTTAAACCCTCTTGACCTCTTCTTATGAAAACAACTTCCAAAAATAAACTAAAATAATTTTCTTCATTACACAAAAATCATGGGTTCTTCCAAAACCACAGCTGTCAGGATTTTCTTGCAAACAATTTCCACAACCACCAGAATCCAGTACTCCAAATTCATTAACTTGCTTCAGGGACTTTATCTTTCTTCTTATAACTGCCAAAAGGGACAGGTACCAGTGGTATCTTCATTTCCTATGCAGTTCTTTTAGATGTCAACTCATGGCCTCAGTGACTATGTTAACAGTGCCACTAGGAGATATTGTTAATATCTGAGCCAAAACAGTGTCCACATCTCTCTGTGGAAATAAAGTCCAAATAAAAGTGATACTGTAGGTATTGAAAATACTCTGAGAACTGAGTCTCACAATATGAGCCTGTCCACCATCTGCAGGCCCCTGAGTCTGTATCATCAGATCTCATACTCCCAGGAAAATCTTTGTCTGATTGGCTTCCTTAGGAAACAACAGGGCTCATAAACTGCTGTCATTATTAAGGGTAGAATCTTCAACTTCTTTCATATAAGGGGAATATGTGAATAAGGTACGCACTGCTATTTTTTTCATGGCAATGGCTATTCCCCTACCCAACAAGGAAGAGAAAATGAATTCATGAGACTTAATGACAAGATGGAGAAAAATAGATTTTTTTCTTCTACCACAGACTACTTTTGGAAAATGGAGGGACAGTTTCCTCAGCAAAGGTTTAGTTATCCTGTTTCTCCATTCAGTGCCAGGATTGACTGCCCTGTGTCATGGGACAATTAGAGCTGTTCAGAAACTATTCCATGTAAGGAATTTTTGTCAGAAGATGCCAATATTCTGAAAGGAGAACTTTTTGGTGGAATATATTGGTCACAACGAAAAGGGGAAGGCAAGATGTAATTTCTGGTTAAAACGATAGAGACAGTTCCACTCTTGAATGGTCAATGCTTAGAGCACTCCCTTGAGATGCAGAAGATCCAAGTTCACATATTTGTTCTTTTTAAAAGTATTTCTGGGACAGCAAATTCTCATCTTAATCAGACAGAGTGTGATCTTGCACTACACTTTCCAAAGTCCCAGGTGAATAATATCACAACCACCAACCCATTGACTATTCTAGGTAGAAGTCTCTGGCTTAAAGAGTAAGGGAAATAAGGGCAGAAACGGGCCTTGTAGAACTTCAGATGTGAGTCTGGTCAGAAATGAAAAATGAATCTTTCCCCAGGCCTGCTGTGATCTGTCAATCAAAAATGGTTTCACTGATGAACACAATTATATATATATATAAGCTACCTCTCCTATTTATGGCCATCTGTTTCAAAAGCTGATGATAGATCCAGTAGTATTCACATGAAAATTATTTTCTGCCTTTGGAGATCAGACCTAGCAATTCACCTGGGAATAATAAAATCTTGAAACAAGACACAAGACACATATATGTTATATGTTGCCACCCTAGCTGCTATCTATCTGTCTTTAGATTGTGAACTTTTCAGGGCAATGATTACTTCTTCTGTAGCCAGCATCTAGCACACCATGGATTAGTTAAACAAACAAATGGGAGAAAGACAGCAGTTCTATACAGTAAGTTAGTAGTTGAGTTCCCATCTTCATGGATAAAACAAAGCACAGAAAGATTAACAAAGTGCTGCAAGTCACACAAGAAGTGAAGAGAACCAAGACGTGCTGTTCCCACATTCTTTTTTCTGTACGTTGTTTGGTGTTATCTTGTTATTTTTATGATTATATTTTTATATTGCTTCCCAGCCTTTTGGCTTAGATCAAATGTATACTTCTACAGGTTTCCTAAAATTTCTAATTTCTCTTTCATAGCCCTATTGATATATATCCTCATTTATAAATACGAATTTAGTTTTCTATATGCTGAAATATAATTTTATTCAGGTAAATAGAGGATATAGAGACAGAATTGGAGCAACCATGCTCCACTAATGAATGCTGTGTGCAGTCAACCTACTGTTTCCAGTAGTGTGTGCATATTTTATAGCAGAACCAACTTTCTCTGCCATTTTCAGAAACTCTCCTTTCAACTTTGGACCCAGTTCATTGAGCAGTAACTAATGAAATAAGTAACAGATTTTCTCTTCATAGGGATTTTAAAGGAATTGTCAGTTTGCCAATCACTTCAATACCCTTAAAAGTTCACATCACTCAAATGTAGGGTGAGTAGAAAAAACAATTTTGAAACTGAATGACTCCATCTCATCCATAACAGGAATAGGGAAAATTTTCCACTTTGATATTTCAATTTTACATTAAGTTAAGACAGTCTTTGTTTTAATGAGATTTTGCTAATGCTTCAGACAGGATGAATGACTACACACTGTAATATTTACATTCTGTTCTTATTTAAATTGCTATGATCAGATTTCAGAGTTTTTATTAGTACAATAAGGAAAAAGAGCATTAAACTGTTTCTCTCCAAATTGCTAAGCCCTAGTACACAGTATTATTTTTAGAGTATTTTTATTACACAGTATTTTTATTTTTCATAAATAAGCCAGCTAAATACCACCTACTTCACAATGAGCATGTAGGGTCTCCAACACAGTAGCAACATTATTAGAGAAAGAAAGGTCCAGTGATTACACTCCTAACATGAGACAGAATATCTTTGGGGCAAGTCTACATTGCAATCAGAGGGATGAGTGGAACTTTCAGGTATCACAGTACCTTTCCTCAAGTATCTGAGAGCAAAGTAAACACAGCAGAGCTAAGTAACAGATGGAACAAAAGCTTGCAAAAAACTCCATATAGGTCATCAGAGGTTCCACAAGGAGACTGGGGGTAATAATGACTGCCATTGCCATGTTGTGTTGCCTGGCTCCCTGTCAGTTCACAAGGCTTGCAGAACCAGGGCTAGGGGTTCTGCAGCAGAAGAAGTGATACAAAAGGGTTCCATGATGTTATGGAATTTTGAAAACCACTCAGGTAGATTATAATGGACCTTGAAGGAAGAAGCAGAGACAGGCAGGCACTACATCAGAAATGGAATCAGGGTGTGGGGCACTTAGGGTGACACAGGCAATTTCAGTCCTGTCTGGTGAAGCTATTCCAAGCTACCCTCAATAATTAAGCAGGCATTTTGATGAAGAGCATGAGCCTACCTCTAGTTTAGTGTTCATGGCACACTCTTCAGAGGTACATGTCAGTTTAAATTCCCTTTGGCTAGAAAAGGGGGTAAACTGAGGCCTCGTGTTCTGAGTCCTGAGCCTCAATGATTTTGTTGTCCAGGAAAGACTGACTCCTCAGTGTTTGAAAGAAAGGGTTCAGATGCCTAACTTCAGGAGATGACTCAGGATTATCAGTCTCAAGTGAACAGAAGTACCTATGGAGACAGTCAGGGTTTAAGACATACCTTTGTGTTCAGATTGTTAATTGGTTATCTAAAGCAGTTTTTCACTCAGTATGTTGGTTTCTGTGAACCCACACTTTGGCCCTTAGCTCTCCATGTTTTATATAAGAAGTCTATGCACCTATTTTTGGATGATCTGAAGTCCAGTAGGTGCTGCATAGTGCTCACAACTTAACACCTAAATTCCCTTTATGGATATAGGCTAGTCCTCTGCAGAGGTTGAGGACATCTTCCACTGCTTGGTCCAGTATCCAACAAGCTTTCCCTGATTTCATATATAGAACTTGATCCAATTCTGTTGGTACTGGTGCTACAATTTTGTTCACTTTAATATGTATGAGAGGAGAATTGGGCCACAAATTTGTAGGAGTTCACCCTTAGCTATTTTTTTAGTGCAAGAAAAAGCTCAAATCAGTGATTTGAAAAGTTAAACTTTCAAAGAAAAAGAGAAAAAATATTTTGGCAGTTAGTAGTCATATATAATTTATTCCATAAAATGTCACATTCAGTAGCTTTTCATTGATTTTGGTTAAGGGATAAGATGGTAGTAGACTTTTAGGTTTAGAAAATTAAAACACTGAAACAATAAGATCAATTTATTTCCAGTGCAAATTGTGATACTTGGTCAAGTAATTGTTTGACTAGAGCCAATTCTACTTGTATTGGTTCTACAAAATTTGTATTCAGACTTTCTGCAGCCAAAGGTTGATTCCTATTTTGCAAGTATAATACCGGTGGGGTATTATTTAAGCCACTTGAAAAATGAATTTTGGGCTACATTTTCTCCATTTTTGCATTCACAAATTGCAGGTAGAACGTTTTGGGTGAAAATATTTGCAGCCACAAGAAATTGAAGCTTTATTATGACTAAACAAAAATCTGGCCCTGAAGGGGCAAAAGAAAAAAGAAAACAGGCCCCTTTTCTGCCATGGTTGAGACCTCACTGGCATCAGAACTTCTGTAGTTCCTTGGATAAGCTGGGACTAGATTTGAAGGGGTTGCCTTTCATGCTACACAGTCAAGATCTACTAGAGCTCTCTTCTTGCCAGAATTCAGAATTGATTGGGAATCAACAGGATTCTTCACTGCAGCACATGCTGGCTAGGTACATTTATCACACAATAAACACAAAGAAAGTACTCTACAGCTATAGCCAAACAGATGGTCATGGCACATAGAGTGCTTATTAAAAATGGCAGATCCCACTGTGAGTTAACCCTGGGTGGATGTGGTATTAGACTAAAGCACTTTAGGTTAGAACACTTTATGAAATGTCTGTGCGAGATACCATCATGAGTCAAGGTAGGTTGCATTCTGTTGGTATCCCATTGAGCTTTATGATACCCCACTCAGCCCCCTTCTTCTCTGCCTGAGCACCAGGCCCATCCCCACCTCCAGGAGGCCCTTACTGACAAGAGTCTGTGAAGCCTGTGTCCCCAGCCCCATGTTCTCCCTCTGACCAGCTGTGAGCTGTGGGAAGGGATCTGTGTCAGCTCCAGCACCAGGGCACCTGCATCCCTGGAGCATGCCCCCACCCACCCCATCATGAATCACACCACAGACCTAATGCAGACCCTAGGAGAACCCCCTGTCCCCATGTGTGGCCACAGACCTGTGGAATCCCAGCCCTAGCATCAGAACATGGTCCCAGGCAGCCCTGCAGCAGCCTGGCCCTGGTACCTGTACACCCTCCCAGGGAGACGGGGCAGGCATCTTGCAGACCAGACCCAACATGTCCTCATCCAACTGGACCTAGTACCAGTGGCTCATCTCTGCTGGATTAGGGTAGGAGTGGCCAGAAGGTCAGGACTGGGCCTGCACAGAGACAACTCTGTGGCCTCTGCAGTTTGGACACTGCTGGCAGGAACCTGGCCTGTGAGAACCTGGGGTTCTGTAAGACTTGTTTGGCCTGCAGCTACAGGGTCCCAGAGTAAATGGGTGGGGAAGAGGAAGGGGACAGGGACACTTATCATCCAAGGTGGGGAAAGCAGGAGGGTGCCCCTGGAAACTTCAGGACCAGGTCTGGCATGGCCAGCTCCCTCTGTGTAGAGGGTAAGAACAATGGAAACGCTCAGCAAGGGGCAAAGGGCATTGTCAGAATGCCATGGTGTCTGCTTTAATGCCCTGGAAAGTTTGAGATTGTGAGGGTGGCCTGATCAGAGGAGCCCCGGTCACTCTGGAGCAGGGGACACACACAGCTGAAATAAGGAGAGGCATGCTCCGGGACTGGCATCCTTGTGTGTCATCTGCTTCCAGCCATCTAGCCTTCCTGCCACCCCTTTGCAACCATACAGGGAGATGACAGATCTCATCATTATCTGGGGCAAGAAAGAAATCCAGCATCAATTCTAGAAAGGGCACCACAACAGCTATACCTTCAAATTCATTGCCCAGGAGATATAGGCATGGGGCCACAACAGGGAGTGGACACAGTGCTGTGCTGAGACCAAGATGATGAAGAGTCAGTATCACCATGTGCTTGACACCAGCAAGAGGTCTGGGGGTTGGAGGCAGACTATGCCCTTTTACAAGGAGCTGTCCCACTTCCTCACTAAGAACAGGGCAGTAACACCCATCAAACCTATGGCACCATTGCGGACCCAGAGGAGTTGCTAGCAGAGACCCCGCTGGAGGAGGAGGAGGAGGAATTACAGGGAGGCCTTGGCATGGCAGTACAACCAGTTGCCCAGGAGGAGGTTGCCAGGGCCACAGGGTAACAACACAGAGGGTGGAGCTGCCCCCTGAGGAATATGACGCATTTCTGCTGGTCCCTCCATCATCACAACACATGGGAGCTGAGGTGCATCTGCTCCCAGGACATCTTCTCACCTATGCCCAAGAGCACAGACACATAATGCAGGTAAGGGAGGATAACTCCAATGCTATGGACATTGGAAATCAGAACCTGGAGTCCGGGCACATGCCCTCCATCTTGAAGAAGCCTCCAACACCTTCCCTGGACCTTGATCCCACAGACTATGGCCAAGCTCACAGGCACCAGGACAATTGTTCCCCACACAGAAGCCATGGCTGTTTCAGACCTATTCATGTCACACTTCACAGCCCTGCCTCCCAAAAGTGCTGAGTGTGTACCAGCCCTCCCCACTATGAGCCATAGCTAGCCCTCTCCCCACTTCTAGGGTGATCATACATCCTCGTTTGGATGAGACAGTCCCAGATTTCATAGCCTGTCTCAGCAGGTTTGCTAAAATTGAAGCAAAGTTTCTGGATTGGTGGCACCATCCTGCCTGTACATGCCTGGCCTGGATCCTCCTGAGCAGCTGCTGGAGGCTGCAGGGGGGAAAACTGAACTGAGCACCACTCCTCCTGCCTGGGGTGGGGATCACCTGAGGCAGGCAAGACTGGGGGAGAAGGCTGGGGTTCAGGCTCAGCCAGCTGTGCAGGGCAAGCCATTTAACACTGTAGATACTGCTGAGGCCTGGGCTGCACATGGCAGACCTAGGCAGTTGCCAGTGGTGGGGGAAGACTCTGTGTGAGCACAGTGCAAGCTGATGGTGCCTGGATGGCGCCACAAAAGAGCCACTCCCATCTGGGTCCAGGCTCTGTGTACAGGAGATGGAGCCTGGCTGTGGTCCTCCAGGCTGTCCCACCCTTTCCCTCTCTGCCATCAGGGTTCCTGGGAGCCATGAAGTCAGGGTTGTGTGTGTGTGTGTGTGCATATGTTGGACCTCCCTCCCCCCATCCCGGATTTCCTTCAAAATAATATGGTCACCCTACCCACTTCTCCTGATGATTCAGGCCATGAGCAAGGATGCTGTATACCTCAGAATGGAATGGTCCCCCCCCCGGCTTCCTTGAGGCCATGTAGGACCCAGGCCTCAGGGGAAAGGGAGAGCCCCTAGGAGAAAGTGGGAAGGGAAAGGTATCGGAAGCATGGGGAACCACAGCAACTACAGGCTATCCCCATGGCCACTGCCCTCTCTTGGGCCACTGTGGATAAGAAGCCCAGAAAGAGTTTGGGGTTGGGATTGGGGGTTGGTATAAGGGAAGGATGAATCAGTGTCTGGTATGTAGGGGGTGTGAATCATCCCACCCTGCCTGCTCACACCACTTGGCCCAAGGCCCATAACTGCTCAAAAGGTTTCTGTCCTTGAGCACTTGACAGAACAGTGACCCTGTCTCCTTGCTTCCCCCCTTCAACTTCTGCCTTATCATCCTGGTACACAGTTGAGGTCCTTCCTCCCCCCAGCCTTGGGCACTTATCTGTACTAAGGAGTAGGCATAGTACTACTTATTAGATAAGTTCTCCATTAGATAAAAATAGGTTAGGTGTCTAACTCAGTATTCTGGATCCTGAGTGAATGAATATGCATAATGAACTGCTCCAGTCCTAACTCCTAAATTCTAGGGAGGGGCAAGAATTTAGACACCCCTGTGTATTTAGCACTTCCTGTGTATAGGAACCTACCCAATTCATGGTAAGAGAAAGCAGTTTTCATGGGCCATTCAGGGCACTCAGAGTTGATTTCATAGGCATTTCATGGTGGCCCTGCTCCTTGTCACTGATTGGTGGAGAGGCCCTGGGGCAAGGAGGAACAAGAGGGAATCCACCATCTTGACTTCTGGTGGATGCCCCTTGTGTGGTCCTGCCCCTTAGCACTGATTGACAGAGGGGCATGAAGGGGCAGTCACAATCTTGGCTGCTGCCCTTCATGCTACCCCTCCAGCTGGTGCCTTCACCTCCCAGGTGGGCTACGTGGCTGGGCCACAGCAGCAGTGGGGGCCAGCATTTATTTTTATTAAGGGTTTTATTTTTTGATTGATTTCCTAGCAATTTGTGGCCTATGACATTTTTTGTGATGATCGTGGAGATTGCCATTTTTTGTAGTTTCTGTGAAAATCACGAAAGTGCAATTTAAGTAGGTCCCTCCCTCTGTAGTGGCTCTAGGCAGTTTCCTTACAGGGTCTGGGACCTCTGACTTGCCTTACAAAGGTACAAACTGTAATTGAGTGAATAGTGAGCTTAAGTGTCTTATCCTGCTTTTTGAATAAATCTCTTTAGGGATTTAACTTTGGGCACCTTGGTTTTGCCTTTAGTGGTGATATATGTGACACAAAGGCCCAATTTACCTATAAGAATAAACATAGGATTTAAGCTTTATGTACTCTAATCTTCCATTCTGATGTGCTACTTCTGGCAATCACATTGCTACAAAACAGCCTTTTTACCTCTTAATTCCTTTGTACTGGAGGATTACTTGGCATTTTATTGTAGGTTCCATTATCTAGGCAATTATTTTATCATAAAATTATATAAAGTAGACAATGGGATGTCAAAGCCTTACAAATCAGTTACGTGGTCAAACTGCAGTGTTCATGGTGTATTCTAGAGGACTGGGATGTAATAATGCATCTCCAATTGAATAACATAGTGTCAATATTGTTTTTCAAAAGGGCAACAGCTGTTATAGCTTGCGCAGGCATACAAATAAAAAAAACATATAACTGGTTAAATCAGGTTCCTGTAATCTTATTTATGATTTCTACAGGAAAAAAAGTGTAGAATGAGTAATAGGGCATGGAAAGCAGAAAATCTCCTTAAGCAGCAGAATTTTTCCTACTGTTTGATGTTAGAAAGAGAATTAGCCAGGGTGTCAGAAATTACACACACCTATGTCTGCTTTCTTATTTGCCTTTTTTCCTCCATCATCATCACATTTAGGAACAAACAGCATGGCCACTGTTAGATGAGTCAGTCATCTACTGGTAGATGAAGGATAGGGCAAACAGCTGGTCATGTGGTCAGCATGAATGATAGTGTTTTATAGTGGTTGGCTAATAGATAAAGAAGGTCAGGGATCAGTTTTAGCTGTGAGTTTGGAGGATTACTTTTGCAACAGCCTGTATTTGAAGTTATGTACTAAATACACCTTATTTGCAGCACATAGATTTGTTACCATACCAACAGCCACTGAGGTTGGTGAGAGGAAAGGTATGTATGAGAAATGGGAAGAAAACCAGCAATAAACAACAATTGACATGCTTCAAAGTGATTATTTCATGGTTATACAGGATGTGCATTTTTTAATTTTTTGTCTGGGAGACCTACCAAAATCACATTGCATCTCTGAACTTGTCTCTCTTAGGAACAAGCAAAAAGAAAGAAAGAAATGAAAATGTAACATTTTACAGCTGAAAAATAGAACACCCTGGAATTTGCATCTTGGACCTCCAAACCCAGACAAATGATGAGCTCCACTACCTGTGTCTCCCTTGTGTAATTTCAGATAATAACAGTGATGAGTCACAGTTAAGGTCTTTTATAATCCTGTTGTTGCAGTTGACAGAAGGTTAGGCTTTATCAACAGCTGATAAGACATCACCCTAATAATGTACTCTGCTGTCTTTGAAAAAGTATAAGATATGAAAAAGATTATCCAACCCACTGTTATTGGTATCATCACTGTCAGAGACTTAGAGTTTATCTTTGCTTTTCTCTTTATCACAGTAAGACTCATGATGTGTAACTACAATCATCACTGTGTATGAGAAAATAAAACTGATACAATTCCAAATCAATGAGAGCCATTCCTCTGTTATGCCCCATGAGGTCATCAAGGCAGGCAGAAAGGGAACTCCCTACTATCACATTGTTAAATATAGGAGGCAGAGTTTGTGATCAATAGCCTATGTCAGTGGTCAGCAATGTTTTTTTCAGTGGCAGGCTAGAATGACCAAGCTCAGGTCTGAGGCAGACCAGTGTTAGGACCAGTTCCCCCACTACTGAAGCCCTCCCAGCTCTGGGCCAGATCCAAGCTCTGGGCTCTGTGGGTTTGATATGCTGCACAGGCCATTTGCTGCTGACTGTGGCCTATGTGTCCTTTTCATGACAAACTGAGACAGCATATCAACTACTCAGATTTAAAATTAGAGGCCCACACCAAACCCCTGAACACCATAAATTATTTCTGTACCACTCCACTCCCTGACCTTTAATTACATGAGCTAAAATAATATAAAAGCCTTGGAGCTGGGAGGATCTTGGGATATATCTGTTAGCACACAAAAAGCAATGTCATCTGCAGTCCATCTCTTTAAAAATCCCTCTCAGAGCAAAGAGTGTGCTAAGGGTAACACAAGTGGATCAGAGGCAAAAGTTTCTGGACCAGGGCAACTCTCCACTCTGTCCACTGCTTTCTAATTTATGCTAATGCCATTTTGATTTTCAGAGGCACCCAGATTCATGAGGGGATACTAGAGGTGATTTAAAACTACTTTAACCCTTTCCCAAGGGCAGATCTATAGGGAGTGAGTACAGTGGGGCAGCTGCACCCCTCTTTGATTCCTGCTCTGTCAAAACTTTAAAACCAACTTCCTGGGTGGGATAGTGGGATTTCTATCCAGGCAGTGCTGAGGGAGTCAATTGACTTCATGGAGCATCATAATCTACCTGATTTCTGACAATCTCTCTTCACCCCACAGATGTTAACAATCCTCTGTCTTGTTAATGGTCTGGATGTGCTATTAATCAAGCTATCCTTTCTTCTGCAATTTATTGTCTGTTAGATATTCCTGGTAAAACAGCCTATGCCTATGTCAGTGGTCAGCAGTGTTTTCCCAGCAGCGGCTGGAATGACCAAGTTCATGGGCTGGCAGGTGTGACAGGGTATCTGGGTTGAAACAGGATGTGAGAGGGGCTGGGAGCAAGAGTCATTGTGAAGGGGCCAAAAGGAGAGTGAGGGGCTGCAGTGAGGACTGAATGTTCAGAGGGACAGGGGAGGTCTCAGTGCAGTCCAAAGGGGATGATGATGCATCGGGGAGGCTGGGACATGATGGAAATGAGACTGTGCAGGATGCAGTGGACTGATGGGGGTAGTGAGGGGATAGAATAGGGGTGTGAAAGATATGGTGGGGTCTGATGGTTTTGGAGCATGATGGGATGGGATTGAGCTTGGGGATATGTGGGATAATAAAGTGGAACCAGGCGGCATTTGACATGGCAGGGGCAATGCATAAAAGGCAGTGAGGGGCACTTTGAAGTCATGGTGGAGTTTCTTGAGGACTCATGTGCTGGATGCAGTTCTGTCCTGTCCATGGCCAGGTTGAGGTGGCAACAGCTATACTCCCCTGGCACCAGGTCCCTGCCTCACCCTGGAACTGCCATCAACCCTCCCCTTTTCCTCCTCCCCGCCTCCCCCCCACACACAGATTCAGTTACAGTATTTTGTTTGGATAATAAACTGAATAATATCACCCTAGTAAACCTTCTAGTTTCTTTCTAATTGGAGTAAACCTTCTAGCTTCATTCTAATTCTAAAATATGCCTTGTGTTATAGGATGACGCACCACCCCATCTGCACCCCCTTTTTCAAAATCCTACTTCTGTCCGTGTGGATGTCTGAAATAGACTTTGGATTCAGCTTCACTGTTGAATCGCTTGTGCAATTTATCAAAATTAAAATCTAAGATGTGAAACCTTTGGACTTTATAGTTCAGGCATATCTTCACTTAAATACAGTCTTGGTAAAGCATAAATAAAGGAGCTGTGGTGAGGTCAGTCAGCTGTAGAAGCAACTTCAGTCATTTACCCCAAGTGGCTCTTCATAAATTAATCCTAATTTTGACAAGGTAGAGACACGAGTAATTTTAAGTGCATGTGTATTTCAAAAAGTTAAGCCCATTCTTGGTGAATCAGGCTTGATAGCAACATTTGTTCTTTCAGCCTGTTTTTACTTTCATTTGTAATAAAAAAGAAAGTGTGAATCAAGATACTTGTTAGTCTTTTTTACACTGTCTACAAAGGTATCTAGGGATGGATATACTTTTGGATGTATGCCACCAATAACCAATAGAAGTGCTTCTTACACCAGCAGAAATGTTCTTTTGCTAGTAGAACTTGTATCAGTACACTGAGGGGTGTGAAAGATATGGTGGGGTCTGATGGTTTTGGAGCATGATGGGATGGGATTGAGCTTGGGGATATGTGGGATAATAAAGTGGAACCAGGCGGCATTTGACATGGCAGGGGCAATGCATAAAAGGCAGTGAGGGGCACTTTGAAGTCATGGTGGAGTTTCTTGAGGACTCATGTGCTGGATGCAGTTCTGTCCTGTCCATGGCCAGGTTGAGGTGGCAACAGCTATACTCCCCTGGCACCAGGTCCCTGCCTCACCCTGGAACTGCCATCAACCCTCCCCTTTTCCTCCTCCCCGCCTCCCCCCCACACACAGATTCAGTTACAGTATTTTGTTTGGATAATAAACTGAATAATATCACCCTAGTAAACCTTCTAGTTTCTTTCTAATTGGAGTAAACCTTCTAGCTTCATTCTAATTCTAAAATATGCCTTGTGTTATAGGATGACGCACCACCCCATCTGCACCCCCTTTTTCAAAATCCTACTTCTGTCCGTGTGGATGTCTGAAATAGACTTTGGATTCAGCTTCACTGTTGAATCGCTTGTGCAATTTATCAAAATTAAAATCTAAGATGTGAAACCTTTGGACTTTATAGTTCAGGCATATCTTCACTTAAATACAGTCTTGGTAAAGCATAAATAAAGGAGCTGTGGTGAGGTCAGTCAGCTGTAGAAGCAACTTCAGTCATTTACCCCAAGTGGCTCTTCATAAATTAATCCTAATTTTGACAAGGTAGAGACACGAGTAATTTTAAGTGCATGTGTATTTCAAAAAGTTAAGCCCATTCTTGGTGAATCAGGCTTGATAGCAACATTTGTTCTTTCAGCCTGTTTTTACTTTCATTTGTAATAAAAAAGAAAGTGTGAATCAAGATACTTGTTAGTCTTTTTTACACTGTCTACAAAGGTATCTAGGGATGGATATACTTTTGGATGTATGCCACCAATAACCAATAGAAGTGCTTCTTACACCAGCAGAAATGTTCTTTTGCTAGTAGAACTTGTATCAGTACACTGACCATAAAGAAATCTGGGACATCTGGGACACTGCCCAGAGCTATAGCGCTGCTGCAGGCAGAGGAGGTGGCGGGGCAACGTGGTGCCCTGGGCTGCTCTGCACCTCTCCACCTCTCTGCCAAATAATGCACCCTGCCCTGCATCTCTAGGACACTCATTCTAAGCCATACCAGCCAGGTCAGACTGTCCTGGCTAAATGGGGACATATGGCTACCCCATGTATCAGTAACCTAGCTCTAACCAGCTGAACCAACAAAAGGACATTTTTACCAGTACAAATGCATTTCTTTCAGGGTCTTTTCAGGCTTTGCTATCTTGGCTAGGAATCGTGGGAAAACATCACCCTCCTTACAAAAATAGCTATAACTAACAAAATGTTTAAGCGTAGACCAGACCATAGTAAACTCAAAGGAAACATCTGCACATTCAGTTATGTGCACTTGCAGCAGCTCAAATAGGAGTGGCACAAATTTGTGCCAAGGATTTTTGCTTCAGTGCACATGCCTGGACATGCACTTTGGTGTGGGGCAAGTTGTGTCACTTGGGGCAAAATAACCCTTCCCAGCTCCTCCCATATCTGTAGCCAGGGGGAGCTAGAGCCTGGTGCCAGCACCCGTGCTGGCCTCAGCAATATTAGAAGCTGCCCTGGCAAGCAGCTCAGGGCCACTTGCTCTCAGGAGCTTCTGGGGCAGGAACCTCTGGGAGGAGTTTGGGCATGCCCCTTCCTGTCCCAGGCTGTTGCTGTTGCTGCTGCTGTTGATGCCAGCTTGGTCTCAGGAGCTTCTGGGGAGAAGATGGCCAGGCCCCTTCCTGACTCTGGCTACTGCTAGCTGATGGCTTGTTCTCAGAGCTTTTGGGGGGTAAGTTGGCTGCACCCCTTCCTGCCTTAGGCTGCTGCTATTGCTGCTCCTCCCCCCATGGGGGGGGTTCCTCAGGGAGAAGCCCACTGCACTGCACCACAGCCCAGCACCTCCCCCCTGCACCCCTGTTCTGGCTTGCTGCCCAGCCCACCGCCAAGCCATGGTCAGGGGTCAGCCTGGGGAGGGAGCCTGCACTGCCTGTAGGCCCCTCCCCTATCATCACTGCCAGAGCCTAAAGGTATTTTTCCTGCCCCAGCTGCCTTGGCAGGCCACTTCAAACTTCACCTCCACTTTCACCTGAAGCACACCCTGAGCGGCTGAACTGGACAGCTGTTACCACCACTAGTGCTGTTGCTGCTGCCATCTGTTCTGTTGCTGGTCTCTCTCAGGAGAGAGGGAGATACCCTGCTGCACTACCTTGCATCACTCAACACCAACCCTGCACTGGATTACTCCCTGATTGACTGATTGCTCCTGCCCTCTCCCACAGCTGCCTCACTGCATCTGATCCTGCTTTGTTTTCCTGCCTATTGCTCTGTTGCTGAGTGCCTGGCTGGAGGCCTGTGGGGTTCCTGGACTGAGTTTTGCTTTCAAGAATTTGGGGTGAAATTCCCCCCCGAACCCCTGCACCAATCTTCTTGAAACTTGGCAAGCTTCATGCTCTCAGCAGAGGCTACCACCCCTGCAAGTTTAATGCAACTTGGGCAAAAAACACCAATGTTATAGATATTTAATTGATTCCCCATTATACCCTATGGCCAGATCTCCGAGACGGCTCTGAAGCTTTTCCGAAGTGGTTCAGAAGCTCTGAACTGCTTTGGAAAGCCTAAAGAAGCCAACACTCTAATCTGGACATGCTGCTTCAGTGTCTAAAGTGTCTGAAGCTTCTACAGATTCAAAGCACAGTCCAAAGCCTCGCACAGCCCTGCTGCAGAGCTCTCCCAATCCCAACTGCAGTCTGGGGTCTTAGAGGACCATGGGGGTCAGACTGTGCCTAAGAGCCCACTAAACCCCAGGACCAGGAGGAGGATACCAGAACCAGCAGGCTCCATGCAGCCTGAAGACCTCTTGGTCCCCGGCTGTCCCCAGGGGTGAGTTACTTACATTTCTTGACTGCGACTACACACAGTGGTCTGCCAGCAAGCTACAGCTCACCTTGGACCACTGGTGACCCTCAATGTCCACTGCTGCAGGAAGGGTCTCTGGAGATGCCGGGTGCTCTCTTTCCTTGGGGAGCGGGGGGTGGGGGGCTCCCCATGGTATTCTTGCAGGATACCCTGATGACTCCGGCCAACAAACCTAATCGGCAGCTGGAGCAGGGAGTCAGGGTCTATTTTAGTTACCTCTTGGCTACCTCTTGCAGTGTGGGCACCCTGTTCTCCCCAGGCCTGCAGCCAGAGGTTCTTCAGGCCATTGAGGTGGTGCCGGGCAGCCTGCTCCACCTCTGGGTCCAAGTGCAGGGGCTGATCCTGAACCTTTTTAATGTGTACACCCCTATGAAGGACCCAGATTTGGCAAATTTTTTCTACCAGGCAGCCACTTACATCGACACCCTCAATCCTTGTGAGTGCCTGGTTCTTGGCGGGGACTTCAATGTCACCCTAGATGCACAAGACTGCTTGGGCAGGGTGTGGAACCTGGCTGCCATGAGTGTCCTTGTGGAGATCCTGATGGACTAGTCCCCGATGGACGTCTGGCATGCCTGTCACCCTACCGACCCCTCTACCTTTACCTATGTGAGGGTGGGGGAGGAGCAGGCATGCCACTCCCGGTCTGACCGGGTTTATATCTCTTTGCCGCACTTTGTCCGGGCCCACTCCTCTGGCATCTGGCTGACCCCTTTCAGTGATCACCACCTTGTCTGGGCCCAGGCCATACTAGGGCCTGGGTGTCTGGGGTCAGCCTACTGGCATTTCAATGCCAGTCTGCTTGAGGATGTAGGCTTCAGGGAGGCCTTCTGGGAGTTCTGGCTGACCACGAAGCAACAAACAACTTTCCCCTTGGCTTGGAGATGGTAGGACATGGGGAAGGTGCGCATCCATCTTCTTTGCTACAGCTATACTTGAGGACACACCTGGCAGAGGGAGATTGTCTGGGTGCACCTCAAGCAGGAAGTGCTAAAGCTGAAGAGGCACCTGGCCACCAACCCAACCAACCCATTCCTCTGCAGATAGTGTTGGGAGAGGTGGGAAGAGCTTCATGCTCTGAACTACCACTGCACCCGTGGTGCATTTGTCCACTTGCATGTCCAGCTTCTTTGGGAGATGGACCACAGATCCCACTTCTTCTATGCCCTGGAGAGGATGTCGGGGGCCAAAAAGTACATCACCTGCCTTTTGGCGAGTGACAGCAACCCCCCATCATGGATCTAGGTGAGATGCACCAGTGTGCACAGGCCTTCTATGAAGAGCTCTTCTCCCTGGATCTGACTGCTGCCGAAGCCTGTCAGACACTGTGGAAGGGACTCCTGTAGGTCAGCATGGGTGACCTGGACCAGCTGGAAGCTCCTTTCACTCTGGTTGAGTTTTTGGCCTCCCTCCACCTAATGCCTGGCAACAAGGTGCTGGGCATCAACGGGCTGACCGCGGAGTTCTACTGGGCCTTCTGGGACATCCTCAGCCCATAGTTTGCTGTGGTCTGGGCTGAATCTGAGGGAAGTGGGGAACTTCCCCTCTTGTGCTGGAAAGCCGTGCTGACCATCCTGCCAAAGAAGGGAGATCCCCATGACTTGAGGAATTGGTGTCCTGTGTCCCTCCTCTGCATGGGCTACAAGGTAGCAGTGAAGGCTACCTCACTGTGCCTGCATCTGTGCTGACAGATGTGATCCATCCTGACCAGGTGTACACATTGTCCAGATGTTCTATCTCTGACAACCTGTACCTGGTTCAAAACCACTGGGAGGATCTGTCTTTCACCCTCCTGTCCCTGGACCAGGAGAAGGCATTTGACAGAGTGGATCATGCGTACCTTGTGGGCATGCTGTGAGCCTTTGGCTTTGAGCCCCACTTCATGTGGGCTCTCCAGGTGCAGTACACCTCTACTGAGTGTTTGTTCAAGCTCAACTGGACCCTGATGGAGCCCATCCCATTCAGGAGAGGGGTGTATCAAGGCTGCCTGCTGTCAGGCCAGCTGTATGCCTTGGCCCTGGAACCTTTCTTGGTTCTCCTGCAGAGGATGGTGGTGGGGTTGATGCTCCAGGATCTGGTGGTGCAGCTGGTCCTGTTAGCATATGCTGACAATGTACTCCTTGTGGTCCAGGACTCAGGTGATCTGGCACAGGTGGAGGCCTGCCAGGCATTGTACTCGGTGGCCTCCTCTGCCTGGGTCAACTGGGTCAAGAGCTTTGGCCTGGCAGTGGGTGATGGGTGATAGGTGGGTTCACTGCCACCCATGTTCCACAGGATCCACTGGAGCGCAGGCTCGCTGCTCTACTTGAGGGTCTACCCACAGACCCCTCCCCACCAGAGAACTGGCACCAGCAAGGGTGGTGGAGTAGCTCTGGGCATGGGCAGGACTCTTGAAGTGTCTCTCCCTGCATGGGAGAGTGCTGGTGCTTAACTAGCTGGTCCTGTCCATGCTCTGACACCACTTACACACCCTGCTTGTGCCGCCTGAGGTCCTGGTAGGGCGCTGGAGTTTTTCTGGCCAGGACAGCACTAGGTCGCTGTGGTGGTCCTGAGCCTCTCCTTGTGGGAGAGTGGACAGGGCCTGATTTGCCTCTGCAGCCAGTCCTAACATTCCACCTTCAGGCCCTGCAACACCTGCTATATGGTATCAGTAGCCACATGGCATGGGGCCACCTGGCGTGCGCCATCCTCTGCTACTTTTGGGGGCTCCAATACAACTGGTACCTCTTCGGCCTGTGGGGCTTCTCCCTGCAGGACCTGCAAGGACTGCTGGAGTTCTACCAGGTCCTCCTCCAGGCCTGGAAGCTGGTCTCTGCCTCCAGGTTCCCTGCAACACTTGCCCAGGGTGCTGAGCTGCTCATTGACCCCCTCTTCTGGAACCCCCAGCTGGAGGTGCTGACAGCAGAGGCACCCCAGTTGCAACAGAGGTTGATCCTGGCTGATTCAATGTCAGAGACCTCCTGGACAATGATAGGCAGGAGTGGGTGGACCCCGCTGTGCTGGCCCAGTACATGGGTCTACCCAAAATATGTGCAACCTGCTGTCTGGTCCAGGTGTTGAAATCTGCCCTACCTTCTCACGCCATGCCCTTGTCAACCAGGTCCTGTGCGCTGGGGGTCCCTTCCCCACCATGTCCTCCAGCCCATAAGAGTTTGTAATGGGGTCAGCACCTGACCAGTCCACTTCCACTGTCCATCGCCACCACCTCACACACTCATGTGCCGCATGATCCATCATGCCACCCTCATATCCCAGCCAGACACCGAGTGGTGGGACCTGCTTGGCAAGGGCATGACTGGGGTACCCCAGTGGCTGAGTTTGTACTCAACCCTCATCTCATGAGCCACTGAGGACCTCATCTGGGGGCTCATCCATGGAGCCATCACCATGCACATGTATGTGGTGAGCTTCATGGACACGCTAGTCTCCTGCCCCTTCTGCAGGCAGAGGGAGACCCTGGCACACATGACCCTCAAGTGTGCCAGGCTGCATCCCCTCCACCTCCAGAACCTCCTACTGAGGTTCTGGTTGAATTCACCCCCCACCTTTTTGTTTTTGGGCACCCAATCCATGGCTCCATCAAGTCCTGGGACCTCTTGGTCAACATCTTCTGGCCATGGCCAAGTGGGCCCTGTACATAACCAGGAAGGAGGCTCTGGTCAGGAAGGTGCCTGAGGATTGTAGGGCCACTTTCTTCTCATGCATCCATGCATGTTTCCAGGCCAAGCACCACTGGGCAATATCCACTGCCTCCTTAGTCGCCTTTGAGGACTGGTGGGTGCAGCCTGGGAGGCTATGCTCATTGCCCGCCCCCCCCACCAAGCACTTAGTTTCACATTTTGACCCCCACATCACTCCTATACTGTTTTTTCCCTGAGTTATCCCCCCACCGCCTGCAAAAAAATTTTTGGTTGTATCTTTCACTCTTTGGCCCCACACAGTAGGGGCTACTAGTTAACTGGGTAGGTCTTCAGGCCCATGTCCACTGGAAAATAGAAGTAGACAGGAGCTTCTGTGGCCTGGTCAATTGGTATCTGGGGACACTAGCTCCTTGTGCCAGCTGGACTGCTGAAGCAGCCCTATCCTAAAGTTCCCTGCACCCTTTACCCACTCCTGTAGTCTTGCAGTGGAGGCTGCTGCCTCGATCTGACCTGCTGCCACCTGAAACAGCATGTGGCCCCAATGCTGCATGCCTGCCAGACCCAGATGAGGACCACACAGCCACAGCAGAGGAATTTTTCATCTCTGGGCCAGCTGTCAGTGTGCCATGACTGCACAGTTGGCCTTTGTGCAGCACTGATGCTATGTGTGCCCTGCCCTGTCATCTGGGCAGCTATTGCTCAGATGTTCTCAGTGTGGTGATCTGCTTTGAATTATCAAACCATATCCTTCTGGCCCCAAATGGCCAGGATGTCAGCCACCTCATTTGCCATCCAGCTACATCCCGGGTGCTAGCCCTGACCAGGCTCCTCTGCCTGAGTCTTGCCACTTGCCTGACTAGCAGGAATCCTGGTGTTTCCTATTTAAAAACTACAAATTCTCTGATTAAAAAAAATCCCAAATTCACTCCTTAAAATGCTGCAAAATCCATGTTCTTGCACAATTAAAGCAAAAGCCCTCTCTCTCTTTCATTTATTTATTTATATGTATATATATGAGAGAGAGATCACTTGGACAATTAATATATTTACACTTTAAAAACCATTTGGAAGCCTACCAGTGTCTCTATAATCACAATAAAGTAAATTCTAAATATCTATATGCTTTGATGTTTGCTTTTGGCTTTGTTATCATAGAAAAATTAGAGGTCCCCCTGTCCCTTTCACTAACCAGGATGTGGGGACAGCTGCCCCTGAAGCCACAGATCCTGCCAGCAGGTCTCATCTTGTTTGGCAGCTGGGCATGATGGGTGTGTGATGGGGGGATGTGAGGTTTGCAGGAGGGGTGTGGGTAGGTGTGGTGTGGGGTTTGCAGGAGGGGGTGGGGGCATGTGGGGGAGGTGCAGGGCGTGGGGGGGGATATGGGGTTTATGGGGTGTCTGCCACGCACCCGTCCCCTTCACACCCTGCGACACCAGCTGGGCCATGCTGGCACCAGCACTGCTGGACCTATGGTCTGTGTGTGGAGAACAGGCCCAGCTGGACCCGACCCAGCCCAGCCTAGCATGCTTGCTAGTATGCCTTTGCACAGGCTGGGACACATGGCTGGGACACCTCTGTCCAAAGGCGCATGCTAGCTGTGTGGGCCAGGCCAGGTCACGTCATGTCGGGCCAGCCAAGTGCATTCTGCATGAGGGTCAGGTGGTGATGTGTCATGGCCCATTGTAGGCACAGTGCCAGGACTACACATTGCCACCTGACCCTCATGAAGAATGCACCCAGTGTGACCTGGCCTGGCCTGCCCAGCTAGCATGCACCTCTGGAGAGGAGCCGCAGGTGCTGGAGCCATGCATCCTAGTCCTGTTCAAAGGCACGCAAGCAGGACATGCCAGTCAGGGTGAAGTCGGGTCCAGCCGGGTCCATTCCCCCCACACAGACTGCAGGTCTGGCAGCACTGCCACCAGCATGGCTCCCCACACACCCACCCATACACCACCACAACCACAGCCCCCACCAGAAACCACACAGCTCCTCCCTCCATCCTTGCTTACCTGGGACAGCACCCAGGCCTGGGTCCCACCGCTGCCTTGCCCTGCTTCTGTTTGCCCTGCACACAAAAGGTGCATACTGGGGCAACAGAAGTACCGTAGAGATGCTCTGACTGGATACCAGAGCATCCATGGAGAACCCACTACCAGTTTGCCCCAGAGCATGATCCTGGACTGTGCCCTGCCCCACTCTTTTTCCATGGGTTATTTTCTGATACCTGGGTTTCAAGGTATCACATTTAGAGTCAGCACTGCAAATATGCATTGCAGGGAACATTTTGTTGTTCTCCACGTGTCTCTTACATCGTCTCAAACTGCTTTGAGATGCCACAAGAGGCACATGTGGGCTTGTCTGGATGTGCCCAAAATGTCCAGTCAAGATAGACTAAACTTAACATTTACAGAAAAGGGTTTGGTTTCATCCAGGTTATCCACAATAGTCTGCAGTGATGTTTTCAGCCTTTAGATACACGACTCAGACAAAATCTGATTTTTAACACTAGTTTCCAAATAGAAGTTTTCCTGTCAAATACTGAATGAACATTAGGTGAGCCATGGTTGATTTAATGTATAATATTTCAATCATGATAAAACTACTTTGGAGGAAAACAAGAGAAGAGCAACTTAGATGCACAATAGGAAGAAGTTAAAATTACATTTAATTTGGTCCCTCAATTCCCATTCAAAAATTTAACAGAACTGGTGGATAAGACTGTAAAATCCTCTTTTGATTAAGCATTGGCCTAAACACAAAATATATACTATAACTTGACCATTATAAAAATGCTTATTGCTGCTAGCATTCTTGCAGTATCTGTAAGAGAAAAGGCTGTACTTGTGTATTAACATAGCTATAAAATGATATGATTGAGCCATAGAAGAGGGTATTCTGTCTGTACAACTATTTATTAAATTAGCAAACACCTAAGCAAAATGTTTTGGCTAGATGAGCTTTTTGAATAAAGTATTACAACAAAATCTGCATGTGGTCCAGCTTACCTCTGTAAGTAACTTAATGAAGCTCAATAAACAGCTTCTCTTTCTGTTGTGCTTGTTTTTCATTGTCATTCATGAATTAGCCATATAACTGAATGTTGTATATGTAATTATAAAGCACTTAGATATGTTTAACACACAAAATTGCTGTATTTTTCCTAGCCAAAGAAATGTATCTTAGAGGATGCAGAGAGTATGTATGAGAATGAAGAAAATGAGCTTGATGATGTCCCTTTGTTGTGGGAATGAGACATTAAACCTTTTGACTAAAAAAGGAGAAAACACCTGTGTTTCATTTCTTTACTGT